>NW_025783660.1:0-84146 GCF_021130785.1 Homalodisca vitripennis
TAAAGGGCTTTGTGTGAAGCGATGTGAAAAATTTGTTCTGCTCTTTTGATGATTTCCCGGGTGTTCAGCGAAAATTTTCCTGCGAAATATAAAGAAATCATCTGGATTGTATAAAGTGTGGTGTTTGTGTCTAGTTGAAAAATTTTTTAAGTGTAACTAAATTGACTATAGGAAATTTTTTCTAAGGTGTGGTATGGAAATTTTTGCAAATGGAAAACAATGTGAAAAATTATTTGTAAAATAAAGGGAGCAAGAATTTTCATAAGCTAAAGCATTTTTATTGTCTGGCTTTTTTTGTTACAATTTTGACAATAAGGTTATTCATACCCAAAAACCATCTTGAAAAAAGGGTTAAAAGTTATATGGGGTGAAGGCATTTTTAATTCTGCGAGTAACGCTAATGTAAAAAAACAATGAAAAATTCTTTTAGGGCATAATTAAGTTTTCCCTCCTCAAAATTTTGGGAGGTTAGCACTCTGTGTGATGTGGAGCCCGATCCTCAAGTGGTAAAATAAGAACTTTTTAATTAACTTTTACGATTTGAATAATTTAAAAAAATTTTTGGATAAAAATTGTTTTTATGGTGACACTGCTAAAAAAATTATATTAATTTTAAAAAATAAAAAAAAAAATGTGTTTGTATCCTAAGTAGTTTAAAATTTTTAAATTCCAATTTGAGAGAGGTGTTTTTAAGATGAAATCGGTCTTATGCAAACTTTCAAGCCTCATTTTTAAAATTTTAAAATTCATAATTTCAAGCGTTTTTGTAATTTTATAGTAAAATTGTGTATAAAAAATCACATTTTTTTGAAATTGTTTTTATTCAAAAAATTTAAAAATGGAAAAATTTAAGGAAATTTAAAAGCCTTAAAAAAAACACGTTTAGTTTTAAATGTTTTTTTAAAAATGTTTATGTTGTATGTTTCCTGGATGTCCCGGGCCTTTTTGGTTGTATGTTTAAAGTATTTTGTTTTTATTATGTTGTATGTAGTACTTATTATAGGTGTAGTTGGGGTATGAAGTACTCAGCCCGTCCCTTTTTCATACTTAAAATTAATTTCAATTATCATTCTTGCTATTTGGGGACTGAATTATTAAAATTTTTTTTGTTTTTCATTAAGTGTTTTTTCTTGTAGTTCAAAATAATTGTTTTATTTTTTAAATTTTTCAGTTTTTTTTTAAATTGTTAAAAATTTTTATTTTTCCCTTTTTATCTACAAATTATTATTTAAAGGATTTAAATAACTTTAAAAAAAATTATAGATCTTATTTTTTTAAACTCTGTAATACCGGGTGTTCTAGAAGTCCTACCTCCCCCCTTTAAAACTTTCTTATAAATAAAGATGGGTATTTTTATGGGAAAATTTTTATGAAAACTGGGAATTTTGTGATTATAAAACATTTTTAAAATTTTCCCCCCCAAATTGGGGTTTTTTTTGGGGGTAAAAATTTTTAAATGGGAAATCTCTGCAAGTGGTTCTCATTTTATTTTTTCTAAAAAGAAGAAATGGTCCAAACTGATTCTCAAATTTTACTTTTAAAAAATTTTTGGTGGCCAATTAAAGCTCAATTTTTTTTTAAATTCCCAGGTTAAGTTACATTAAAGTTATTGAAAGGTAAAAAAAGTTCATCACTAGTTATTATTAATATATTTGAAACCTGGGGTTATTAATAAAATACATTGAATAATTTTGGGAAAGTTATTTTAAATGGAATTAAACTTTATGTTTATAAAAAAACCAAAATAAAAAATTAGTTATTAAAAACGGATTAATTAATATTGTTGTGTGAACGAACAAATATAAACATGACTATGTTAGACCCCTATGCCTTTTAAAAGGGTTAAATTACTTTGGGAAAAATTATATTCGTTTAAAATTTAAAACAAAAAATTTTTGTAATGTAATAGTAAATTTTTCCCCAACAATTTTTTAAATATTTTTCCTAATATCGATAAAAAAAAATAATAATCACGGATTTACGAGTATAATTTAAATACTTGCATTTATTTTAAAAATAAATTTTTTTACTTTATTTTACGGAATGTAAAAAAAGGGGTTTATTACCAGTTAAAAAGGATTAAGGGGGTGAAGTACCCGGGTTTTTCGGTTTTACATAAATTAAGTTTTTATCCTAACTTTTTATAAATTTTACCCAGTCAGTTTTAAATTTAAAAATAGGACCTAAAAAACATATGTGATAAAAAATAAATGTTTAATTAAATTGGGCCAAAGTGTTGAATATAACGTAATTTGATTTAATTTTTTTTGGTAAGGGCCTGGCAATAATCCTTTTTTAGGCAGAAAATAACTAAGTGATTTAAATTGGGGCGTTAGCGGAATCTTTTCATTTTTCCCTTTTTTTACTGGGAACCAAAAAAAATTTAAAGGTTAAATTTTTTTTGGGGAATTTTTTTTGGGAATTTTTCCCATGGGATTTGGCTGAGCCTTAGCGAAAACAATTTTTTTCATGGGTATTTTGGAGTAACCATGTTTAAAACGATAAACCCATAGCTCTGTCTACTGCGGGGGGTGACTGTTGGGTTGGGAGGGTTCCCTGAGTGTTTAAAAACGTTTGGGGGGTTAAATTAAGGGCATGAACACCTGTTTCCCTTTTATGATGAGGGGGGTAAAGAAATTGGGTTAATTTTTTTTTCCCCCCCCCCCCCCCCCCCCCCCCCCCCCCCCCCCCCCCCCCAAAATGACATGACTGAGATTAATGGACCTTTAAAACCAAAAAACCCTTTTTTATGGATTTCACAGGATGCCCGTTTCCCCCCTCCCAACCTTAAAACCCTCCTAAAGGGCCCGGAATTCCGGAGGAGGGGGGGGAAACCCAAGGGCCTTTTAGGAAATGGGGAATCTTCAGCCTTTGTCCAAAAAAAAAAAATTTTTCTGTTTAAAAACCCCAAGCGGTCTATTCCCTTCCCCCTAATGATAATGATAACTTGCCCCGTCTACAGAGCAATGCTTTTTTGCTTCCCTTCTTTGTGATAAGAATGCCCGGGTTTTTAAAAAATTTAATTTTTAATGCTTTCTCCAATTACTGAAAATTCACCGGGCCCAAAATGTTCTGGAGGGATTAACTAAACCTTTTGTGTTGTGTCTTTCCGCAATTTCTTTAAATTGGGAAATTTTTTCTGGTGCAAATTTTTAAATTTTAATGTGCGTACTAAATAAAAAATTTTGTTTTTTAAAACGAAGCAAATGTTATGTAGTAAAAAACATTGTGAAAACAACTTTTTACTTATTTATCTGTTTACGTTCGCCTGAGAAAGAGGTGAAAGGGGAAAAATCAATTTTCACACTAAATTAAACATTTTCCCCCCAAAAAAGGTTATATGCAGCAGAAAAGCCTGTTAAAAAAACGTTTTCTGTTTTGTGCATGATTTTAAAGTTAAAAATTTTCTTTAAGGGGGTTTAAAAAATTAAACAAGCCTGAAGCAAAAAGGAAGGATTTTAATTTTAAGGAGATCGGCCTCTTTTTTAATAAAAAAATTCCTCAAGCTGTTATCTGAAATTATAATTCGGGGGTTTTTTACTTAAATTTTATTTTTTTAAAAATACGTGCATTCGCTCTATTAGTCTTTAAACAGACAGTAAAATTCAAGGTTTTCACAGTTAGGGATTGTTATAAAAATAATTTTACTTTAGGCGTACAAAAAAGCATTTTTATGATAATGGGAAAAATTTAATTTTAACAAAAAAAAAATTTTTTGTAAAATAAAAATTTTACAAAAAAGAGTGAAAACATATTAGACTATTATACGTGGTGGGGAACAAAACCGAAGCGGAAATAATTGATTCTCTCGGTTAATTCGAACAATCGAGTCAATATCGGTTATTCTAGTACGCTTCGGTTATATTATATCGTCACTATTTAGTCAAATTAGGAATCGAGCGTGATGTCAACTAACCGATTATTCACCGTAATACTTGATGAAATTGTGTTTATCGTAGCTAAAATTATGTTGTATTTTTCCATATTGGTTACTAATCTAATATTTTACATTGTGACTTTATATCCAACCCGACTGGAATTAACATTACTACCAATTAATATGTTATTGTCTAATAATAATTCGTTTCTATTAACTCATGCTAAATAAAACAAAATGATCAATCAATTTTCCCCAAAATAGGATGCCAAGAACAATAAAAAAGGGATTAAATATGCTATATTTTCTGGATAAAACGTTTTGAAAATAAAACATAAAGAATTATTAAAATGTATTAATCACATAAGAAAGATTAGATGAATACAGGAGAAGTCCCTTAACTGCAAACTGAAGGAATGTGTAGGACTTCCTGCAATTCATGTTTTTACCGGCGAATAATTATAAAAATTGACATTAAGACACACTACTCAAATTCATATTCCAAGTCATATATAACGATTATATCACCTAGTAAAGTACTTGCAAGTCAAAGATATTAAGAGTGTACTTCATTTTTAAGCACACGCAATCAGGAGAGGTAAACAAGTATTAGAAGGGGGACAACAGTGTATGGCAAGGTTTACCTCACGAGTCAAAATCGCTGGTTTCGGTTGTTGGATGGTACAAAAATATGTGTTTCAATGTTCACTCATAAAGGTGACTCAGAACCCATCTGTACAAACGTAAATCAGTGAGAGATAAACATTGATTAAGGAGGGGGGACAACAGTGTATGCATTGGTTGTAACCTCACAGGTCACATCCGCTGTTTTCCATTGTTTGATGGTCAACAAATGTAATGATTCAGTGTTGACTAAAAAGTGAAACTTACAGAACCCATCTATACTGATGGCCGGAGAAAAGAAGAGACCTGGCCCGTGCCGGCGAACAGCTGTGTACTAGTGTGTTGCCCGCGCTGGTAAAGTTTCAGGCGCTTCGCCCCACAGGCCAACCCTTGCGAATTTGTTTTTTATAATAGCAATGGAACAAGTGAAAACAAATAAATGAATTAACGAAACAAGGCCGCGGCAAACCATACTAGTCAAAGTAGCGCCTGCAAATTTCAGATAGGCCCAGATTCCAGGACTCCTTCGGCCTTTTCTCATCAGCGATCAGTACACGTAATCAGGGAGAGGTAAACAGGTGAATTAAATGGAGGACAACAGTGTAGGCCATGGTTTACATCGACAGTATCCATCGCTGTTTCCTTGTTGAATGGTAACAAATATGTATGATTCAATGTTGACTATAAAGGTGACTCAGAACCATCCTGTAACACGTAATCAGGAGAGATAAAACAGTGATTTAGGGGGGACAACAGTGTAATTCATGGTTTACCTCACAGTCACATCGCTGTTTCATTGTTGACCGGGGTTATTTTTTAAAAAAAAAAAAAAAAAAAAAAAAATTTTTTATATAATGTGGTTAACTGTTGACTATAAAGGTGACTCCATAACCATCTGTACAACGTAATCAGGAGAGGTAAACAGTGATAAGGGGGGGACAACAGTGTATGTATGGTTTACCCTCACAGTCTTTCATCGCTGTTTCAATTGTTGACGGTACAAATATGTGTTCAAATTTTGACTAGAAAGGTAATTCAGAACCACTATACACGTAGTCAGGAGAGGTAAACAGTGATTAGTGGAGGAAGCAACAGTGTATGCATGGTTTACCTCACAGACACCAACTCTGTTGCATTGTTGACGGTACAAATTATGTGTTCAATTGTTGACTAAAAGGTAATTCAGAACCAGCTATACACCGTAAGTCAGGAGAGGTAAAACAGTGATTAGAGGGATGCAACAGGGTATAACATGGTTTACCTCCCCCCCACACCCGTCACAGTCCCATCGCCTGTTTCATTGTTGGACGGTCCAAAATATGTGTTCAATGTTGACCTAAAAAAGGTAATTCAGAACCAGCTATAACACGTAGTCAGGAGAGGTAAACAGTGATTAGAGGGGGACAACAGTGTATGCATGGTTTTACCTCACAGTCACATCGCTGTTTCATTGTTCGTGGGTTATATGTATGCTCAATATTGACTGCAAAGGTGACCCAAATCCATCCGTACATGTATCATATATAAATAATCTATATTACTGCTTCTCATTTTCTACTAAACATGTATGAGTTGCTGCAGCACTGCTAACAACCATTCACTGTATGCAAATCCCAGCTCGTCTTCTCAGTTCTCTCTTGACAGTAAACAGTTGAATTTATCATTGTGTGTAAGGCGATAAGATGAATGAACATTCCGTCAAATCTACTTTCAGGACTAACCTTCTTTGTGTTTTAACTTGATTAAGATTTAATTAATGATGTATCACATTACTTGCCTTTATGTGTATCCTGAGTGCCACTCAGAGTTCGCCTGCAGAAAGGTAAACAAATATGGCCAAGGATAATTTCTTAGGAAGGAGGCGCTAGGTTAGGACGCCTAGGAATTAATAAATCTGCACCAGTATGTTTTGCATAAATGGTAATTAAAGGTGCAATAATACAGAACGCCTCTACACTACAGAGGAAGTTGATGGACATAATTATGATAGCGGGAAGGAAAAATGTGGTTAGGGCAAGAAGGAAGGGTCAGGCAATAAATTAGTATAGAAGAAGGGAGACGTTGGGTTAAATTCTGTTTAGACTATTAGAAGTTAGGAATTAGGAAAAAACTTGGATTGTGTACAGTAAAATACTATCGAGGCAGTAGCTGTGAAGGGCTGAAAGAAGACGGCATGGTAACGAAGATTAAAAAAAATATATAGGAAAGTCGGTAATAATATCATAAGAAGAAATGAAAGTGAGGAGGTCAAGAAAAATTTTTAAAAATTATAGAAAAGTGTACAGTGAGGGGGCTTAGGAAGAAGAAGATCGAATCAGTTTGCTGTATAATGCCGCAATGAAAAAAGCGGGAATGTAATTAACGAAGCTAGTCAACTGGCCATCATAATCTTTAATATGAGGGTGGAAATTCTGGATGAGGAAATAAAAGCTCAGATCCAAACCATTATGAGTATATTTCAACGTTGGCACACTTAGGCAGCGATGTCTATACTATAGAATTTTGTGTTATATACTTTCTTCTCACGTTGGATTCACCTACTTTACTTCGGCACTGAAGTACTAAGTATTGCTAAAAGTGTGGATCTACATATTTTTTAAATGTATACACTCCAGTTAAAATATAATCATTTAGGGAATAATAAAGACTTTGGAAAAGGTGTCAAACAAATAATCACAGCGATACCACTAAATTTATAGTTTTATGATTGTATTGTGCTTGAAAAATAAAGATAAAAACTGTTGAGATAGTACAATTTTAAGATGTTGTTTTACTCTCTTTGAAAGGTTTTAAGTGCGGTATTATCCGTAAGAAACTAAAAAGTTTACCGTTGTAATGAAACTTTTGTCATTTGCTTTACAAAATATTCAGGAAGAATTAATATTCAGCACTTTTATTTTTCTGTTATCTAAATGAGAATAATGAAAATGTTATATTTAGTTCTCTGCTGTTTTTATCCTGGATTTTCTCTGTATAATACGTACAATCCATTACCAGATTGTTCACCAGATTATTAAACTAAAAGGATTGGCTGTGTATAAAACGCCATACGTGTTACCTAAGGCCACTTCTAACCTATAACCCACGATCATGGAACACGTGGACCTAAACGATTCTTTCCAAAGGTACAGGAATACTTTTGAAACTAAAAAGTATGTAAAACAACATTAACAAACTCAAAATTTGAATTCAAATACACGTACGTGAAAAGGTTTTCAAAAATACTCGCTAAAATCCATTATTAACGTGAGTTTAAATTATTTAATTATACAGGGTGAATAACAAGTCAGGACCTCCCATTTATTTGTTTCTAAACTTTTTGTAAGGAGAAACCCTTTGGTGGTGGTGAAATGTAGAAAATAATTTTCATTTGATGGCTTTGACATTTCTTATGTCCCCCAAAAATGCGGAGTTTTGGGGGCAACTACAAAATTTCAAATGAAACATCTCTTAAGTGCACCCTTATTTGGAAGAGCATATAAACTAAAAGGGTGAAACTTTGATGAAAACAAGAGATAGTTATACTCATCCAAAATAATAGGTCGTCATAATACTGGTGAAGTCTATATTTACGTTAAATTTCTTTGAGTAAACTTACTGTCTGCTAACTGATGTGTAAAAAAACTTCTTATCAGTGTACTTTTATAATCTTTGGATCCTTCGTCCATTTGCATTTTTAACTAATTCAGAACACAAAGTTCCATTAAACCGTTTTCCACGCAGACAGTAACTATCATGGATGATTGCATTCGTTTTTATTTTCTCGATGGATCTAACATTTAAAATTCTGTAAAATCTAATTTTTTTGACAAATGGGTTGCATTATTACACTAGGAAAATCCCTCTAAACTCACAACAGAGATAAGAGTTTGTATGTTTACACTGAAACTACAAGTTTGCTGAAAGTAGAACAACTTTGCATTCGGCAAAAGAGTTATGTGTTTCTAACGTTCTGCAAATGATTCTGAAATTACCAATCTAACCTTTTGTTTTCAGCCAGTGGAGAAGAAAAAATTTTCAACCACGGTTCCCCAGAAGGTACTAAATTAAGTAATAAACATAACACATTAGGGAAATTAGCAAAAGTTTTATAACACAATAAATGGGGATGAACTACATATATAAGAACATTGTATTTTCGTTAAGTTATTGATAAGTAAAATATTAAATTTTCTATCCGATGATATAGACTGGATTTTATAAATTGAGCATTTCATTAAATACTCGTATTTCATTTAAAAATGTAATGTTTAATTGTAATTTTTTATTCATTTTATATAATTACGATATAAAAATGCATTACTTCTTTAGTTAAATTATTAGAAATTAGAATTATTAATCAATATTCCAATACAAATTTAAATATCGAGTACAGGTTAATATATTGCTTATTGATTTTAACTTTGTATGTTCTAAAATACATTATCTATTCAGTATCTAGTATAATTTTGCTATACTTTATAGATGAAAATAGTTGTGATTGTATTTATTTGCTCGTAAACATTCATAATTTAAATGTATTGTTCCGGTTAATTACTAATTCACTGTCCAACGGCAAGCCTATAATTCCTATCTAAATGCATAGTTTGAATATACGTGGGTTAGCGATTGTCGTCTGAGGACTGGGATTTGAAAGTATAAAGAACTTTGTTGTACTCTGTGGAATATATGGAGATTCCCGCCAATATTCCGCTGCAGTTGAGGAAATATCTCTCACAATAACGCTCGCCGAGTTGACAAAAACTCAAGATATCTCACTTGACAATATCAATATATTGCCTTCAAAATGTTCACTTTAGGTTCAGTGATGCCAATACAAAGAGCCTTCGCATTGAAACTGTTTTCTTCAAAATTCACCACATTACTTTTTGTTATTTTTTTTTTCAAGACTATTACTTTTCTTTCAGTTTATTACAACGTTTCTTGAAACGCTGTTAATGCCTTTATGTTTTGAAAAGCTATTAAAACAGTGCCAGAAAGGAATTATAATTCAGAATATATTAAGTATTACTGAGTCAACTTTTAAATTCACTGAGTTACAAGTAAGGCAATTTTCAAGTGTCGATTAACGATAATCGGAAACTAAATAGGCTAAAAAGAGTTTTTGATACCACATATTCAAGTTGAAGGATACTCGTTTATTTATAACTTATGCAGTAAAATCATAAATTAGTTTATTATAGTATAGCATTCTAACGATTATAGTTGACTTGACATATGTCCAAGGTCACCTACGAACCTACCAAGGAACCTACGAGAGAAAAATGGAAAAAGAACAGAGGCCATAATAAATTAAGTATCGCTATAAAAATAATGAGATTTCAATGGCAAGAAATGTATTGTTTTTTCTTCATGTATAAATTCCCAAAAATATGTTTCAGAATAGTAAAAAAACTGCACTGAAGTTAAAGTTGACAACAGACGCTTGCGCGATAGTTTGGATAGAAAGATACTAGAGATTTGAAACTTGATACGTTTAATAATAATAATCCTTTTATTGGCATTATATCCACAGTATGAATTGCGTCACATTTGTCAACAAATTTATTAAATTCCAATCTATAGGAGCCATATAGACAGTTCAGACTTACAACTGTACACGCATTCGTTTCAGATACAGTCGCACTCACTTTAGTTCCAGCACTTTTAAATATTCTTAAGGTTCATTATGGATTCATCAACAGAGTAAAACGCATTGGACACTAAAAGACATTTGGTATGAGTTTTAAATTTATTTTAGTTATTTTAATATTTATCATGAATGTGTATCATTTAATTTCTTATCACAAAGGGCGTTCTTGTTTTAAGAAAGAAACTACTGATTTTGGTGTCTAAAAAGGAAGTGCTTTAAAGATTCAATAATCCCGTAAAAAAGTTTCAGACAGTTCGGTTAAGACTATAGTCTGATTGCAGAATAATTGTGCATGTTTATTTGTATTAAATTTATAGGCTAATTAGTTATATCCTCACCACTATTTACATAAGTTTACTTACAGTATGTCGTATTTATCGAAATATTTGTTACAGTTTAAAATTGAATTATGATTTTTCTTAATTATTCGAAACATTGTTGGTTTGTTTATAACTGTAAAAGAATAAAAAAGGCCTTACAGCCTGACAAATTATGACATCAAATCCAAGTAAATTGTAAATGTTAATTTTTAAAAAGGAAGAATTTAAAAATTGGTAGTTTTTCCCCCCCAAAAAGAAACTTTTTACTTATCCAAATTTTCAGACATATTCCAAAAAAATCCATTTTTAACGGAAATACGTTTCTTGGTCTTTTAATTTTAAGGAAAATATTTAAAAGACTATAAAACACTCTTTCTGTTAAGACGCTGTCACATAAATTCGTAATTGAAGTATATCGCCTAGCAAGGGTGGTGACTATTTCATTTCACTGAAAATTCGCCAAATGGCCAGTCCAGAGCTCTGCTCCTGGTTCATTATTGTGTTTTCATCTAAATTGTTTTCTCTTTATTTCAAAACCAGGCACGATATTAGTCTGTATATTCATCGGTTTTAAATGCATTACCCAGATTTTAACAGGGTAATTTAGTTTACTTTAGACATTTCATTTTGTAAAATATTTAAATATACTTACAAAAGTATTCAAACAATTTTTACTGTCCTTTTAAAATAAAACAAAATAACAAAACTGGTGGAAATGCTAGTTATTTTAACTATAAATGCTAGAAGAGGGGAGTGAAAACGACGTAAATAATAAAATATTTCTACTAATAAATTTGATATCAAAGTTTGGTAAATACGCATTGGAAAGGTGCATGTGTAACTCCTCAAAGTTGCATCAGTCATTTACACTTTGATTGGAATAGGTAACATGCAGTGAGCATTGGAGTGAGTGTTGCAACCAGTGTAACAATACACGAGAAAAAGGAAATCAATTTACAATATGGACTGAAATTAATATCAAAACATTGTAAAACGATGAGCTATATTCAATGAATTGGATTTATAGTTGTCAACAACGAACCAGAGTGCAGGAATAACATTATCATGCAGGTAAACAGAGGAGACAATGTAGTGGATAACAGAAAATCAATAATCCCCATAATTTATTGCTGTTCCGTCTGTGACACATTTAACTGACTTTCCAGTTTAACTGATTTAACATTATCCTGTAGGTAAACATAGAAGACAATATAACGTAAATGCCAGTCAATAATTCCCATAATTTTATTACTGTGTGGTGTGTTACAAAGCTTCAAAGCTTCAACTGACTTTCCGGGCCAATTGATTTAACATTATCCTGGGGATAAACAGAGGACACAATGTAGCGGAAGATTGCCAGTTCAATAATCCCCTTAATTTACTGCTGTTTGGTCTGTGACGCTTTAACTGTGTTTCCGGTCAACTGATTTAACATTATCCTGTAGGTAAACATAGAAGACAATATGACGTAAGTGCCAGTCAATAATTCCCCATAATTTATTACTGTGTGGTGTGTTAAAGCTTCAACTGACTTTCCGGCCAATTGAATTTAACATTATCCTGGGGATAAACAGAGGACACAATGTAGCGGAAGATTGCCAGTCAATAATCCCCTTAATTTTACTGCTGTTTGGTCTGTGACGCTTTAACTGTGTTTCCGGTCAACTGATTTAACATTATCCTGTAGGTAAACATAGAAGACAATATGACGTAAGTGCCAGTCAATAATCCCCATAATTTATTACTGTGTGGTGTGTCACAGCTTCAACTGACTTTCCGGTCAATTGATTTAACATTATCCTGGGGATAAACAGAGGACACAATGTAGCGGAAGATTGCCAGTCAATAATCCCCTTAATTTTACTGCTGTTTGGTCTGTGACAGCTTTAACTGTGTTTCCGGTCAACTGATTTAACATTATCCTGTAGGTAAACAGAGGACACAATGTAGTGTTTGATTGCTAGTCAATAATATCCTTAATTTATTTCTGTTTGGTCTGTGACAGCTTTAACTGACTTTCCGGTCAACCGATTTAACATTATCCTGTAGGTAAACAGAGGATGCAATGTAGTGGTTGATTTCCAGTCAATAATCCCCATAAGTTATTGATGTTTCGTCAGTGACAGCTTGAACTGATTTTTCGGTCAACTGATTCAACATCAGATAGTTTTATCAGAATACATAATAAAAATATCATGAATTACTATCTAACTTTTAGAATGGAAAATGGAATGACAGATTTTTTATTTTCGAACCCAAATCTAGGAACTAGCTGGATTTTTTCGTGTGCTTGATTTGTAATCCATCCGACCACAAAATCTTGTTAAAGTTTAATGAAATCTTAATATATCTAAAAAAATACACTTATTTGTTACAATCTATACTAAGACTGGAAGATTAGAACAAAAGAATGCATGGGAGAATATATCACAATGGTGTAAAGAATTTAAATGTTTTTAGTGGTATATATTACACTAAAATAATTAATTCTAAAAAGACAAAAATTAGATAATACTCATTAAGTAAGTATTATATTTTCCCTCATAGTTCACATCCGCAGCCATTCAAAATTTTAATATAATTACTATTTAAAATACCATAAACAGGTCTATTAAATCATATACTAAATGTTTGTACGACTTTTTCGGAGTCAACAAAAAAATAAATAAAAAATTTCCATTTGATGTACAAAAAACGAAATCTTAAAAATCTAGAAAAATCATTAAGTGGGGATTTCTGAGAGTTTTTGACTAACATGTAGAAAAATGATATATCACTTTGTGACCTCCACACCCTTGTAAATATTGAATACGGAGGTTTGAAATATGGGTTAAAAACTTTCCGTTACAGTAATGAATATAATGTGGGGTGCTAGATAGTACAAGTATTTCGTACCCACAAGCCGACCTGCCTGGATAGAGTTTGGTGTGGCGAAAACCGCAACTTATTGTAATGGCGAGCACAGGTGTTAACGTTTGGGAACAGTTTGTCAGCAATGTAAAGGTTCCGGCCTACGCAATGAGTTTAAATGCAGTGGGCCCCTACCTGTAAAGTATAAAGTTATTAGCATCGACTCTGTTAAAGTTAAGCAAAGGATATATAGAACACATACCTCTAGCTCCATAAAGTAATGTAAAAATATTCGTTTAGTAAACATACACAACAGTCTGAATATATATTTATATGTATATATATATATATATATATATATATATATATATATATATATATATATAAAATCAATATATAACATTATTAACATTTATATATATAAATGTTAATAATCTATTTTCCGCAGTCAGCTGTGGTCGATTTTCCACTGAGAAAGGGCAATAGTTTACGATAACGAATAAATTATAATTATAATTATTTATCATAGGACGATGGTGAAAAGAATTCGCCAAAATAAAATAAAGCGAAAATAAAATAAATTAAGGAAAACTTTGAATAATTTGTTGTAAGGTGCGCCTTTACTAGTTATTAGTTTCGCGCAACAAGTTCGCTGAAGTTGGATGTAAAAATAATTTAATAAATCTATAGCTTATTTAATAATGCTACATGTGATATAAATGTTGTTTGTTCTGCAATGTTTTCCTTGCTATCGTGGTTACTGGATAAGACTAAAAAATATGCCTGAAATGAAAAAATGTCGATAACACTCAGATAAATCCCATGGAATGAAATTTACCTTCATTTAACTTAATGTTGCTTATATGGAAACGAAGTTTATTCCATATATCGGCTGACAGATAGACAGACAGAAATTAAATTTTTCCAGCCTTTTGAGTGATTAGTTTCGCTATCGTTCAGCCAACAACATAGATAAATAGATCAGCATATGGAGAGAGATCAGTTACAGCTCAGTTTCGACCGCCCACTAATCACATGTTATAACTCACTCTGATTGGTTTTAGATTTTTCAAAGAAATCAAGTTGGAAAGTGGCCAGTAAGGTGGTGTCATTCACAAGTCGTTAAGAATCCACCATTAGGATAATACTCCCAGCTTCTGTTCGCCTAGATTTCTTTGAATAACCATTCGTGCATGCGACACTGTAAAGACGTAAAAAGAGATTTGTATTCTTCACGTATAGGAGAGAACTTAAACTAAATGTTACTTCACTTAACGAGTGAGGAAGTCACACTGTAACTATTCAGGAGGCCAACGTCTAGCGGTTCATTACTGCCAAATGTAAAAGATCGAATACAGATTTAATTGTTAGATGTTTCTCATGATCTAGTACAAAAAATAAACACTTTATAAAAATAAACTTTGTATTAAAACCCCTTACATCCTCATTAATTTGCTATGTTTATCCCTGTCCTACGTATAAAGTTAAATAAGTTATTAATTTCTTAAGATGAGGTCCATTAATATATATATATATATATATACATATATATATATATGTATATATACGTATATATGTATTAATATATATAAGTAGATATGAATATGAGGGTTTCTAGGACACTTTTGGGACAGACAGAAAATCAATGTAAAATACTGTCCATTGAACCATAAACAAATCTGAGAAATCAAACAGGAAAGCACGAATGTTAAATAACCGAATCTTTAGCTGTTTGCTTCTACTTTCTTAAGCTGTTTTATAAAAAATCAAGAAATCAAAAATTTTACTGGATTTCTCTAATATCGTTCTTAATCACGTCATATGATAAAAATTTCTCAGAAACCACAACCACATAACAAATCGCGTTTGTAACAGCATTTTGAAAATCCATATTGATAATTATATCGTTCTTTGAACTAGAAATATTTGTCAAACTCTTTGTTGTATCAATGACATAAATGGGTCTATTTGCTATAAATTCTTTGGGGTTGTAATACATTTCCATATTTTTTGTAGTAAACTTTCTTAAAATCTTGATACATCTGATACATGATTCTGAAAAGACCACCGGAAATGTTTAAATTTTGTAATTACATCTGGATAATAAGAACCATTCAATTTTACTCTGATATTTTTTACATTCAAACTATCAAACTTTGAAGGATTTTTTTCTTGATTATTCTGTCTATCTGTTTGAAAACCAATGATAAACGAACTTGGGATTGAAGATATTTCTATAAATATTTGTGATATCGAACGAATAAGTTGTTCCGGAAATACCTTTTTGCTCAATACATTGCCAATTTAGAAAATTAAACGTGATGTTTTAAGATTTTATAATTTCATCAATCAAACTGAATTTTTACTCGTGGTTTTGTAATCAATCATCGGAACTCTAAAAGAAAAACTCGTTAATTGTAATAAACATTTTGCCATCAACAGGCATAACATTTTCCAGTTGCAGTCTTCAGAATCACATCATCGTCTTCAGCTCTTATGAAACTAATGTAAAATCCACCTTTATAGATTGGAAAAATTTACATTTTCAAAGAATCCTAAGCCGAAATGTGCTAAATCACCGACCGCTTCAAATTGTCCAAATTTAAAAAGTTGATTCAAAACTGTTTGAAAATACATCACTTTTGAATAACAAATAGTTCCTTTAATTGTGCTTAATTGGCCACAGTTTTTCGACTTCTTCTATCAATTTATTGTGTTTTCTTACTTCAATCTTAGAAAATAAAAACGGTATAAAATTATCGATTAATCTAACATTATCAGTTCCAAGATATGCTTGACCATCTTGTTTTGTTAAAGTTCCAGAAAATATAAAACTGGAAGTTAGACGAGCAAAAATTATCTCCAAAATCAATATTAAACTCAGTTCTTTTATTCGGTTCATTCAAATGTTGTTTACTAATTGGATAGAAATTTTTAAACTCCGCCCTTTCAAATATCACCTGAATACTTTTTGTAGTCCACCATTTAATAAGAGAAAATTTAGAAATTTTAAACATCATGTATAAGTCGATAAGAAAAGATTTTTAGTCATTTTTTAATGATCTACTTCGTCATATTCAGGATTCTGTTCCTTAAATTTTTGCGATCTCGGTCACATATTTCAATAAAATCTGCACAGGATAGTAACCGCTATCTATAATATTATTCCAATCAACTGTATCTTTATTTTCATCCAAAAACTTTATACTCCAAGTGTTGATAGAGGCAAAGAACAGACATATGATCTTTTAATTGATAATGTATATTTTCTTGAATGAACTCTGGGGACAGATTTTTGATATTTTGCAATGTTATTAACCAATTCAATTTGTTTTACGTACAATCGCATCATATCTTCGGATAATTCATATTTTTGAGAAATATCATCCCAATGTTCTTTTTTCAAATCTCTTTCGTGTGTTGCATTATAAAAAGATCGAAAGCACTGTAGTGTCCCGCCATCTCTATTTATTAGGGAAAAAATTTCAAGTTTTTATAAATTGGCTCTTTTTAGTGTTACATTCAGCAACATTTTCCAGAAATTCCTCTTAACTCCGTTTAATGTTTGCATAGTATTTTATATCATTTGTTGCAGTTTTTTCTTTACATCTCACACAATATATGAGCGCCATTTATTTAGGGAAAATTAGTCATCTTAGCCGCCTAATCTATTAAAACTGTTATCAATATTTTCCAAAATTATATTAAGATTTTCCTCGAACTTATTAATTTTTTCTTCTAATTTTTGAAATTTGACAGCAATTAGAATCATTGTATTCAACAAATTTATGACCAATATTCTCAAAAGTTTTCGTAGCATCTAAACTAAACTTATCAAAAGACTCTTTAAATTTAGTAAGTTTTTCATTAATTTCCCCAACATCGTCTACTGATCTTCTATTTCTGGCTTTCTAACTTGTCATAGACCTTCTGTTTTGTAAAATCTTTAACATGCTGTTTATGATTCTCGTAATTTTGTTTTTAGTTCATTAAACATTTTAATAGGATCTTCTAATTGAATCATTACAAACAACATCAAACGGATTAATTCCTTTACTAACACTGCTAATTCTTTTTCCTTTAAAATCTAAGGCATTTTTAACATTCGGATCATGTAAATCATCAATATCGATGTTTTCTGATAATTTTAGAGGTTTTAAAATTTGTTTCTTTAACAACAACATCGTGTTTGTCAATACCAGGTCGAACACCGACAATTCTTTTCTTATTAGCCAAACTAACATAATTCTTTTCAACTTTGATCGCTTCAGTAATTTTATTCAGCTTTTTCGATATGAGACATTAAATTGGTAAATATTTTTTTTGCACCATCTTCAAATTTCTTTTTTCAATGTTTTTTTATTTTATCAGCAACTTCATTTGAACTCATGAAATTTGCAAGTTTTGTTATCATATTCTGCTTTAAAATCTTCAATCTCGACAGCAAACATATCTGAATCTGGAAGGTTTTTGTAATACATTTTCTAACTTGTTATCAAACTCATTTCTCAAACTATCAAAATTCAAACTATTATCTACATTTTGAATAATTTTGTGTTCCAAATACGTCAAAAATATTTTGTGAATCCATAATTTATTAAGTAATAATTTGTTAACAACTTCTTTAAAATCTTTACCAGTACTCAGTTCATTCAAAACAAAAACACATAAATGACCACAAATTGGGGGATCTTTATAGTCTTGAATCTGAGAGTCATTGTAGTAGAGACGCTTGATTTTTTCAAATATTTAATCAATTCTATAGGTGGTTTGTCCCTCAATTCTTCCATACGAATCAAAATAACATGCATTCTTATCATTTTTATAATAACAAATCCAATGCGTTCCACTTCCCATAATCGAGTCTAAATTCACAATTCCACATTCAAATTTCTTAACTTTTTCAGGTAATGTATCTCTCATGAAGATTCCTCTAAAATGTTTAATATTTTTGCAGATTTCTTCCAATTCCCCGAATGTTAAAGGTTTAAATTTTTTTTTCAATGTTTGATTTCACGTAATTTCAAAGTTTTTTCATCTAATCCAGATCCTGTAACATCTTCCAACTCTTTATCTAACCAATTTAAAATGTTTCGAACAATAGGAATCGCATCTTTTTTAACGATTGGAGCAGCTTTACGAACATAAGGAACAACATTTTTAAACAACTGGAAATATTTTCTTCCAAAATCTAATAAATCTTTCAAAAGTCCACCATTTTTAAGTTCTTTCAACTGATTATAAGAAAATTCTATTCTGGTTCCTTTATTGTTTTTTCTTATGTTTTTTTCGAGTTTATTGTATTGTCCTATTTGTTAAAAATATCTTATCTTCGCCATTTTTTAGTTGATCTATTTTAAATTGAATACTAACGGGTATTTTTTCTTAAAAGCGGATTTTATTTTTTCTTTCTGATTTTTGCTGAAATTTACATTTCACCTCCATTTATATAGTTAAAAATTTCAAGTTCTCTTCGATTTCCCATTCCTAGTTTTCTCTTCAAAAACATTGCTCCAGCTGTTTGGAAGCGCAACAAATCTTTCACCTAAGCTAGCATCTTTTGATAAAAATCTATCCATCGCCTTATCTTGCAAAACTTTATCTGCAATATGTCTGGAATTTGTGTCTCTATGTTTTGCATAAAAAATATCGTGTTCCATAGCAGCCTGATCTAATTTATTTATACCAGGATCTCCTCTTTTCAATCTTTTTTCAAGTTTTGTGCCAGGTTCCAGATATTCATAGCCTGGTACGTGTAATTCAAAAGGTAAATTGTTGATAAAATCATTCAAAAGTCCACTACCCTCAATCATAGATGAACTTATTGCCGGCAAAATTCGTTTTTAAATATTTAATTCCATCAGGTTTTTCAATCATTTCATCAAGTTTGTTCGAAATAAAATCTTTAATCGCTTTCTTTTTCGTTCAAAAAATTGTTGTTTCCAGCCTTTTCCTTGAGCATAAATATAATTTATAATTCCATCGAGTTTTGTCAAATCGTCGATATATCTGTACTCAATCTTATTATCACTGTATTTTCTTACACCTGATCCTTCGATTCGTTTTTTTTTCCCAAATTGGTTTAATCAAATTGAGATATTTTTTTACCTTTACTTGACTTTGGTTTCTTAGTTGATGGATCATTATTTTTGTAAATTGAATCAGATTCCCATAAAAATTTCTGTATACTTTTGCAAATCTTCTTCAGAATATAAATTGTCTTTTGGGACATCAGTGCCTGTTAATAATCTCCATAAACCTTGAGTTCCTTTATATGTTTTTTCATTAATAATGATATCATTAATGCTCAAAATTCACGGGCAAATTTCCAATCATAAAACTTTTTTTTGTTTTTATCCCAATACAAACCAAATTTATCATCTTTTACTCTAGGAAGGAATTTTTTACCAATTTTACCAATTATTATATCCGTTGTTTCCAGGACTTATTGGTTCAACTATGGTAGAGTCTTCAATGATTCTAGGTCTAAATGGTGTTGAAGATGGTAATTTTGGCAATTCAAACTCTTCTACTTCAGATTCTGGAATCGAAAATATCGGCAAATTGTCGTACAACTGGAACCAAATTCATTAAATTTTGATTATCGCTTAAAACATTTTCAATTTTGCCCTCAACATTTTTTATTGCAGAAGTTACAGGTTGATTAATTTTTTGAATAAGTTCTTGTTCTTCTTCATCCATTCGAATCTGTTCTTTAAATTCTTTGATTAATTTCTTTTCGATTTGATCAAGTTTTTTCGCTTCTTCAGAAGTTACGTTCGCCATTTATTTAGGAAAATTTTGAAACGTGGAACGTAAAAACGTGAACGTGGAACGTAAAAACGTGAACGTGGAACGTAAAAACGTGAACGTGTAACGTAAAAACGTGAACGTGGAACGTAAAAAACGTGAACGTGGAACGTAAAAACGTGAACGTGGAAACGTAAAAACGTGAACGTGGAACGTAAAACGTGAACGTGAAACGTGAACGTGGAACATGAACGTGAAACATGAACGTGAACGTGGAACGTAAAACCGTGAACGTGGAAACGTAAAAACGTGAACGTGGAACGTAAAAAACGTGAACGTGGAACGTAAAAAACGTGAACGTGGAACGTAAAAACGTGAACGTGGAACGTAAAAACGTGAACGTGGAACGTAAAAACGTGAACGTGGAACGTAAAACGTGAACGAGAACGTGAACACGAAACGTGAAACATGAACGTGAAACATGAACGTGAAACACGAACGTGAAACATGAACGTGAACAGATTTACCGTTTTTCTGTTATTTTCATAATGTAAATAAAAAGTAAAGATAATGTAAAAATAATTGTAACAAATATTTTATCGAGTAAATTTGTCAGACCACTAAGCAGCATTTATATCAGAAAATTTATTCAGATATTTACCATTTTTAGGCTTCAAGAAGTTAGATTAATAGTTAAAAATCCGTAGTCTTCCTTCCAAATTTTATCACATAACTCAATAAAGTGGTTTAAAACTCATATCAGATCCCACATAATTGTTATAAATCTTTCTCGAATAGTGGATCGTCTTGCTTAAAAATACACAACATATTCAGGTTATTTCTTATAACTTGTTTATCAACCTTTGAAAAGCATTGGGAAAGATAGATACAAGATATGTTTTTGTGAACGGGACATTACGAAATATTCCTTAATAACGTCTTGATTTTCTAAAATACAATCATCAAAAACGATTAACGAATTGGGTTTACACTCGCTTAATGGAACATATGTCCTCAGAAGCATTATAAAAATGTGATACCTTTTTTGCTTAAGTTTTTTTTCTCAATATTTTCAAATCTTTCTTGTAATTTTTTATAGGCGTCTTGTTTCTAAAGATTTACTAAACAACATACAAATTGGAATAAGGAATCAACCTATTGTAGATAAAATTCAATAATATAGTTGTGTTTTTCCACATCCACTTGAACCAACAATTAACAATCTGATTGGTTGAATCTTTCTTATTTTCTTCAAAACGTTTGAAGTTTTATCTGATCTTTTTGCTTTAAAAATTTTCTCCATTTAAATAACTAAAATGAAGCTGTTCAAGTTGACTTCAGAAAGCTCTAAATTAGTTTTAAACTTGGAACATCCTATACACTTAAGAGGAAGAATCAAATTATTTTATCGGTTTTTGCGGTTTTTATTCTGACAATTTTGTAATAAATATTAGTGAAAGTTCTCCTTATTGTATAGGATTTAGTGAGAAGAACATAACAAAATACTATGGTTTAAACAAAGGATATTATACTTTCGGATCAAATAAAAAATTCCCTTAAAAAATTATCTGAAAACATTCAAACAATCAGATAAATCTTTAAACTTTGACGAAAAACAAGTTTGAAATGCAAAAAAATTATCTCTCTAATAAAATTCAAATAAAATCAACCAGTAAGAATAATGTTTTTCAGCAATTATTGTAGATTTGTTAGGGTTTGTTTTCAAGAAAACTATTGAGCCAAATCAGGTATATTTAGGAAATAAAACGCCAAAATTTTAGACCGTTTTGATGTAATTGAAGTGCACTGTAATCTCGTTTGAACCTAGTTTTTGAAAATCATACCGAACATTTTACACAAAGAATCTGAAATTTTGTACACTTTTTTTCCCAAATGTTGCTTATGGATCAAAAAATCAGTGAAAAACCGGAATGAAATCGATTATATTCCAATTAGAAAAAATATTAAAAGAATTCAAAAAAATCGTTCTAACTACACAAGACTCTGAGGGAAATTTATATAAATAATGAGAGTAAAACAACAATATATTTTAAGATTGAAAAAAGGATTAAAATGGACCCCAAAATATAAAAAAAGGTTTCGAAAACATACATTCTGAAGGTAGGGGTGATTCGCCCCCGCCTTCAAACTTTCAAAAAAACACTGTTTTCATTAATGAATCTGGGCTTTAATTCTCAAAATAATAATTACTAGTTAAATGGAGTCAGTTGTAGACCTGCTCAATAATTCAACTTAGAATTTAAAAGCAAACATATCTTTACAATTGTTGACGAAAATAATGAATTTTGGTTTAAGGCGAAAGATGTTGCAGAGGTGTTAGAATATGAAAATACTAGACAAGCTATCATAAATAATATTGATAATGACGAGAAAATAGCCTTTAAATATATAAATTACAAGAGTCTATGCCATAGACCCTTTCAAAATCTTCATCCTGACACTATTTTTCATTAATGAATCAGGACTTTATACTCAAAATAAAAATTGCTTGTTAAATTTTTTCTATCTAAATGGAGTCTGTTGTGGATCTGCTCAATAATCAACTTAGATTTGAAAACAAACATAATTTTTACGATTGTGGATAAAAATAACGAATTTTGATTTAAAGCCTAAAGGATGTTGCAGAAATTCTAGAATATGAAAATACGAAACAAGCAGTTAGAGAGCATGTTGATAATGATGATAAATTATCATATTCTGAAATAAATAAGGTGGGTCATTCGATTGCCCTACCTTCTAACTTTCAAAAAAATACTATTTTCATCAATGAATCAGGACTTTATTCTTTAATTTTGAGATCACATAAAAAAGAGGCAAAAAATCTTCAAAACTTGGGTTACAAAAGAAGTTTTTGCCCTCTATTAGAAAACTTGGTGAGTACAAACTTGAAAACAAGATTAAATATTTAGAGGATGAAGTAAAACACTTGCAAATTAAAGAATGAAATCAAAACGGAAAATAATTCGCAAAACAAAGTGTAAAAATTGACTTGATGAAACCAGACCTTGTTTTGTAAAGATTTTGATAAGAAAAAACACCATGTTTTTTTGTGTTAATTAAGAAGAATCACATGTGGGAATGGCCTTATTATGTTATCAGAGCTCAGAAACGAGAAATACCAAACCGATTTAAAACATCTAAAAATAAATTATCCTGAATTAGAGATTTTGTTCACTGAATGACGATCCAAATAGTATAAATCTCTACAACCAAATGAAAGAATCTTTGAATATTTATATACAACGGAAATCATTTTACTACAAATATGGCAGAATCTCGACTGATTTATAGAATATCTAAATTACACGATGAAAATGTTAATAAATTTTATTAAACTCTCGAATTATGATTATATTTTGTTTGTAAATGTTTTTGAAGATAAGGTAACCACTGAAAGAGTTCTTCCACATTCACAATGAGTCTCTTTCTTTTGACTTTCTCGGTACATTCTTCTAGCACATTCCTTACAAAAAGCGTCCTTTCTATCTTTACTATAATGTCGATTATTAAATTCAGAAATATTCTTAATTTCTTTACAAATGTGACACTCTTTCTCTTCTAAAGTTAATTTTTCCATTGTATCGTATAAATCTCTTTCATATTTTTTACGACAATCCTTACAATAATATTCAAATCCGTCTTTTTTAGTCTTATTTTTATAAAAAGCTTCAAAACCTTTTATTTCTTTGCACACTGAACATTTCTTTTGGGCCTCCATTTATATAGAAAAAATCTTTGACTTTCTCAATTCATATTCATAAAACTTTCCGGTTATTTCTTCATTATTTAAATCTTTTATACTATAAGTTACAGGATCTGTGTTATTAATTTGATAAATCACAAAGATTTCTCTTGACCAATTGTTCTTATATTTGTTCGAAAATGTTTGTTTTTTACTAACAATTCTTACATGATCATTGACTTTAAATTTAGTTTTCGTGTGAATTTCTGGTGGAACATACTTAAAAACCGACTCTAATAACTCTTTTTCTGCATCTTTATCTACGTCTTTAGGCTTCATTTTGATTGTGCTATGAACAGTATCGTTATATTTCTTTACGATTTCTTGAAGAATATCGATCCATTTAAAGTTTTTATTAATCTCAAAAATTACTTTCATTCTCTCATTTTGAGTTCTGTTATATCTCTCTACAATACTTGATTTCTCTTCGTTTTCAGTATGATAAATTTTAATGTTGTATTTTCTCAAAACATCGTTAAATTCTTTATTTTTAAACTCTAAACCCTTATCTGTATGAAGTAGGTTTGGAGGTTTGTGATTGATCCTTATGGCATCTTTTACTATATCTTCGAAAGCTTTGAAATATCCTTGCCGTTTTTTCTTTTGATAGCTCTTGACCAAGCATATTTTGAGAAAGTATCAATAACATTTAACATATACTTAAATCCATCATTTTGATCTGAATAGTTAGACATTATAACTAAATCTGCTGCCCATAAATCGTCAATTCCTAATGTTATAATTTTTCTCTTTTTAAACTTCTTTCGTACTGGTGCATGAATTTCTCGAGCTTCAATCTCTATCTAATCTTTAGTCTTCAATTCTTGCTTAACAGATTTTGGATTTGGATTCTTTATAAACTTACTCTTGTTTGTCTTACATTTTCAACATTTTGCTGCAATTCTATACAACCCGTTTTGAGTTTGAACGATTTTTGAATCTATATTTTTCGTTTTCTTTTTACACTTGTGACAGTGAATTAAATCATCTTCCATTTACATATCAAAGTTTCCAAGTTTATTTAATTCGTCTAATATATCAGATTTTGCTTCATTTTTATAGCCATACGGTACTGTATCGATCTTATTTTCTAGGACATTTCTCTTATCATCTTTAGCGTTCAGTGCCAGCTTGTTTATGGTGATGGTATACAAATCATGTTTATAGCTTTTGATTACTGTCATCTCCCTAAATTCTTCTTTATCTTCGAACAAACATCTCTTCAAGTTTTCGATATTTATTGTTTTATTTACAACGCTTCTCTTAATTCCTTTACATCTTACTGGATTTTTGTCTAGATATTTGTACGAGTACATCTTTGATCTCAATCCACAAAATTCTTCTAATATCTCGCCGTTCAATTCTCTTTGAATTTCCCTATTACCTTCTTATTTTTAGTAGTGAAACATTCGTGATCTTTTGGATAGTCGCTCGTATCGAAATCATCTATATTTTCTTTAATAATTTTAAAGGGATCTCGTTTCAATTCTAGGAAATAACTGTCTGTATCCATGTAACACAGATTCAAATCTGGATCAAACTTCTTTAATTTGTTGTAATAAAACTCATACATTAGCAATTTTGAGAGGTCGAGAACTGAAAATCCTATGTAAATCGGTTTGTTAAATTTAACCTTTTGTTTGTACATGTGACTCGCTATACAGTTGTCGTCAAAGATGTTAAAGCATTTGAAATTTGTTTTCTTAGCTTGTTTCATTGAAAATTCTTCATTTCCAAGCTTAATATCACATCTGTTTCTCACATTTTCCATAGATTTTCCAAAAACTGAGTTGTTCATCAGCTTAAAAGTCCTTTTCAAAGTCGCTTGTAGCTTTGGTTCTCATGTTTGTGTTAAAATCAATGTATTCTTTCATAAAAGGCTTCTGATCGAATGCAATAACTCTATTCACATGTTTCAAAATCATACCTTGTTCCAAATAGAACTTCAAATTTCTCGAATGAACAACGTATTCAGTTTTATCCAGTAGAGTTGTGCAAAGTTTGTTTTTAAAATGTTCTGGAGCAAGAGGTAAATCCTTGTGATGTTCGTGTAAATTTGTTGGATATCCAAGATCGACTTCGAGAATATAGCCATAATCTTCGTCGCCAGTGAGTTCTAAAATTGTTTCTTGCCACTCTTCTTTTGTATACGTTTTAGGATCCATCCACTTGATATCACTAAACGGCAGTTTTTGCATAAGACCATACCCATAAAGGTTGTTTGCATCGAGATAGAGTAAATAGTTTTCGGGCTTTGTCTTAATCAAAATCTTTTAAATATTTGTTATTTGCTTTCACATATCGTTTAATACACTGAGAAATGCCCCCGCGAATGCCTTTTTCAATCATCAAATACATATTATAATCGTTAATTAGCTGAAGCTCAATTTTCGTTAATTTTAACATTGCGTCCCATGCGAGACTGGGAGCTGTTAGATAGTGTGCCGGATCGAGTTTATAACAATTAAGGCAAATGTTTCTGAAATTTTCGAATATATCAGCAAGCAATAAAACATCTTGGATATTGTACAAATCAGAGTAATTTCCAAGATTTTTCTCTTTTAATTTGTTCCAAACATTTAAGTAGTGTTGAAAAATCTTTCTCAGATATGCTCTCATCTGTCAAAAGTGAATAGAAATCTTGAATTCTCAATTCTTCTGTGTAATCAAGTTTTTCAATACTGTCGATAAATTCATAGGGAAATATTCCTTTTCCAGATAGAATTTTAAAGATTTCTTCTTCGTCATTTGGTTGTCTATCTAGAATTGCGTTCAGACCATCTTGTATAAAATGATTTGTATGTTTGAAATCATCTTTTTTGAGGTTTTTAGCTAACTTTTCTATAGACGATGCCATAAATCTGAACGTATCTACGAAAGAAAACTTGATGAACTTTCTTGGTTTAATCATCTTCAAACTCATACCCATATCCTGAATTTACTGAATAATTTATGTATTTTTCATCGGTGTTTGCGATCAAATCAACATTACCATACTGTTTTGCCAACTCTTTTATGTACAAATGAGTATCATAATTTGACATATTGTGACAGAAAACTGGAATATTTTGAGGAAATTTGAGATTCAAGTTACAAGATAAATGAGCAGCACCTCGAAATTTGCCGGTTAAATGACAATGATCTCGTACTTTTTTTTCTTGTTTGATTATCAAAACCCTCACATTCACAAAATATGACAAAGACTGGAATTTTGGTACGCTAATTCTTCTTCTTCGGTCAATTTCATAGGTTTTTTGTTCTTAGAATTATACTTTTTAGCTATGTATTTTGATATTTTATTGAGCTCTTCAAACAATTTTGCAGGAACATTTGGCAAATCTTCTTCATTTTTTGCTCTATAACATATAGGTTTGTACATGCGATTTGTCACATTTGACACTAAATATAGAGTAAAACCATAAGGAATGTGCTTCTGAATCTTGGTTGTAATCGATCTTTGTGGATTGTTCTTGCATGTCGGAATTTTTTCTAATATGCTCTCAAAATCCATATAAATAACGTAAGGATGAGAAAATTTCTTTTGATAATTAGTAAATGATGTTGTTTGACCTGGAAAGGGCATAATTGGCTTACAAACTTCGTGTTGCTTGCAAATTTCTAAATGATCTGTTAAATCTCCAGATTTGTAGAAATGGCTTAAACATCTTCTGCATAGAAAATTTTTTATTTTTACACTTAGATAACTGAGAAAATACAAGTTTGTTTAAATCTGTTATCAAAACATAATGAGATTTTTCATCTTGTTTTACATACAATAAATTGATTTCTAACTTGGCGTCATAAACTTCTGAAAATTTGCAACGGAACAATATTGAGTTTTTCATCAAAACTATAGACATTTACAGACATTTTCGGATAATTATACTTTGCTTTACTGCTTCGTTTTTCAAATAATTGTATATCTTTTAAAGACATAGGATAGTCGAACCCAGAAAATATCTCGTCATTTACAAATTTTTCATATTGTTTTACACGTTCAGGATGAAATTTTGATTTTTCAATTGGCACATCGGATAGAGTAAATAAAGCAATAGTCATCTTCATTTTTGATATTTACACAAGCTTTCTTTACCTTGATCTCTTGTGGTAAATCGATATATGATCCTGCGTTCATAAATTCGTGTTTATTAAGGCTCAAAACTAATTGTTTACAGCGTTTTAATGTCCATCCAGAACCTCGATTTGGATGATTTGTCTGTTCTCGATGTGTTAATTTATTAAATTGTTTAGAAATAAAGTCGTTTACATCAAAGATCTCGTCTGCTTTTATAGTAAAGTACATTGGACAAGTTTGTGTTTCACCGTTCACTAAAGTTCGTTCGTATTCGCATTCTAAAGAGAGATATCCTTTACTATTTTTCACAGTTTCTTGAAATTTTTCGATTAAACTTTTAATTTCTGGGCGCAAAATAGAAAGATATTTGTAAATTGACATGAAATTGTCGTTCAAATTTGTTTAAAATGTATTGCTTAAATAGACCGTGTATTGAGGATAAAACTTCTACATCAATGATATTTTCAGGTTTCTCATTAATCGTTTTATCAATTTCTTCGATCATTTCTGACTTAGTTTTGTCGTTAGTTTCGATAGCCAATTTTTCAGCTATTGAATGAATTTTTTCATCATTAAATAGATTGAGATCTTTTTTACTTTCCTTAAAATTTTTCTTTAGTTCACGCAATTTTTCTATATTATACATGTTTTGGTGATCGGCAATTTGATTTTCTTTAGCCCAAGTCCTCAAATAATTTAGTTCTTTTTCATAAATGTCTTTGTTTTTTAGATGATTTTTTCGACTTATAATGCCGAGTATAGTGATGTTCAAAAACATCTTTTTTGCAGTATGGGCACTCTATCTTTTTCCGCTCCATATTTAAAGAGCAAAAATTTGTAAACTAAAATTTTGAGAAGTGGTGATTTTTGACACAAATCAGCACAATTTCTGGTCAAATGTTTTCAGATTGTTCTATTTAAAGAGCAAAAATTTGTAAAATTAAATTTTGAGAAGTAGTGATTTTTTGACACAAATCAGCACAATTTCTGGTCAAATGTTTTCAGATTGTTCTATTTATTATAGAAAAATCTTTTAACTAAATTTAGTTAAAAGATTTTTCTATAATAAATGGCGGCGCTGTTACAAGAGTTGAATAAGGTTGGTGAACTAAGATTCAAAGAATATAAGAAATTAGTGGAATTGGAAGAAAAAAAGAGATATAGAATCTTGAATTTGGAGAAAATGAAAGATAAGTTCGGGATGACAATAATTGCCGAGTTGGAAGATTGTAAAGTACACTTACCGAACAGATTTTTGACTGTTTTGGATGAAAAAAGATTAAAGAATTAAACAAAAATGAAAAATTACACTTGATTGTTACTGGAAAAAAGACTATAAAAGATAAAGACTGTGTTACAATTAACTTCGTGGAATAAAGATTTCGAAGATTTCTGGATTTTTTCATTAAAACAGCTTAAGAAATTAGAAGCCTACAATGAACAGTAAAACAGCTATAGATTCGGTTATTTAACATTCGTGCTTTCCTGTTAGATTTCTTAGATTTGTTTATTGTTCAATGGACAGATATTTTACATTGATTTTCTGTCTGTCCCAAAAGTGTCCTAGAACCCTCACATTCATATCTACTTATATATATATATATATATATAATTCTAAATAAATATATTTATATTAGCTATCAATTGAAATATGGTAATTAAATATTTTATGAGGTTAAGTGGTAGAGAGGTCTTTATAGTCCTAACTTCGCTTCTAGTAAAGACAAACACTTGTCTTTCTATTTCAAATATATTTAGAATTTAATAAAATTCTATTGTTTTTATTTACTTTGGTTGTGCCATCATAGCAACAAAAATACTAAATTTTTTGATAGATTTTTCCAGCATAAACTATATTCCAATGAAAGTGTGCGGTTTTGTAAGAATTGATATTGCTTGTACTTGATATTCGATGTAAAGAGATGATTGAACTATGTACAGCAAATAGTAGGAAGGTGATCATCCATCCATTGAGCGAGCTGTGCACGCTCCTCCAAAACTTTGACAACAATGAATCACTCCTGCCCCAACCTCACTTGTCAACCTCCACTTTTCATGTCACACGTCAGTAGTCATTGTCAGAGCATAATCCTGTGTCAGTGTATTCCACTATGTCATATCCAGAATAGATGAACATGTGCTCTTTGACCTGAAAGTGGAGATGTATAGCATGTCCGGCACATGCAGATGTGTACATTGTGCAGAAATGTCATCATGAATAAAAATAAGGATGGAGACATTTATTTTCTTTAAAATTCATTACTGACCGTGGACGGTTTGAAAACATGGTGCTACTAACAGGCAGTCTTAATTAGTTTCCGAGAGGTTCCCAAAGATAAGGTTATTTATATCCTCACTCCATGGCGTCTAGCTGGTCAACATCTCTGGAAGTAGAAGATTTATCTCATCTTCTTCGAACGATGGTTTTAGAAGTCCTTACTTGATTTCAAACTTTTTCCAATATCATCTCCGCGTATGGCACATAAATAGAGTTAAACATAGTCCAATCCATCTATTAATGGTACACATATTTCTTCTTTTAAATACTGTAAACAAATATATTAAATATGTCTTATAAATGTTAGACTTTTAAGGATGAATGAAGGAAAGTGTTCATTTCTTAGACTCCACACTCTTAAGCAGGTTTTGGCGATGCCTCACGAACATGATTCGTCCTCATCAGCGATCTGAAGACCTGATAGATGTTTGTTGTAACACCTTTATTCACTTTACTTTTACTCTTACACTTAAAATTTTAGCAAGCCCATTTTATTAGTTCCCTAGTTTTTGAAAGAATATTTTATCGGTTTGTAGACAATAATGTCTTCCCTATAAAGTTCATGAAATTCATTCCCAACCCATAACCATCAAACTACCAATCAGTACCAAACATGATATCTTGCCTGAGTACCTTGAGAAAATGAACGAATTGATTTCCTCAGAAGTTAGCAGAGTTCCTCAAAAGATTAGCACAGGTTGTGCTAAGCCTCCAGTGTCAGCGATCTCCAACCACTCCACCTTCTTAACTACTAGACAGTGAATGCATTTGAAGGTTTGTTATTGATATTATAATTTTAACCACTTACAAATTGTACCTTCTCTAATCCTCAGCCCTTTCACAAAACATTAAATTAAAATATTTCAGGAACCCAAAATGTCAGCTTTTCGGGAGAGCAACCCCTCGTAAACGGTATCGAGAGGGTGACAGACCGCTCTGTAGAGGGTGTGTTCCTGTCACAGTCGTGGTGCTTACACTCCATTAGCATCTGTCGCTAGCAACATTTACCACTTACACTAGAGAATCGATACTAACTGCGGGAGAGCATTTCCTTGTAAACGGTATCGAGAGGGTGGCAGACCGCTCTGTAGAGGTGTGTTTCCTGCCACAATTGTGGTGCTTACACTCCATTAGCATCTGTCGATAGCAACATTTACCTCTTACACTAGAGAATCGATACTAACTGCGGGAGAGCATTTCCTTGTAAACGGTATCGAGAGGGTGGCAGACCGCTCTGTACAGGTGTGTTCCTGCCACAATTGTGGTGCTTACACTCCATTAGCATCTGTCGATAGCAACATTTACCTCTTACACTAGAGAATCGATACTAACTGCGGGAGAGCATTTCCTTGTAAACGGTATCGAGAGGGTGACAGACCGCTCTGTAGAGGTGTGTTCCTGCCACAATTGTGGTGCATACACTCCATTTGTATCTGTCCGCTAGTAACATTTACCTCTTACTCTAGAGAATCGATACTAACTGCGGGAGAGCATTTCCTTGTAAACGGTATCGAGAGGGTGACAGACCCGCTCTGTACAGGTGTGTTCCTGCCACAATTGTGGTGCATACACTCCATTTGTATCTGTCGCTAGTAACATTTACCTCTTACACTAGAGAATCGATACTAACTGCGGGGGAGCATTTCCTTGTAAACGGTATCGAGAGGGTGGCAGACCGCTCTGTACAGGTGTGTTCCTGCCACAGTTGTGGTGCTTACACTCCATTAGCATCTGTCGCTAGTAACATTTACCTCTTACACTAGAGAATCGATACTAACTGTGGGAGAGCATTTCCTTGTAAACGGTATCGAGAGGGTGGCAGACCGCTCTGTACAGGTGTGTTCCTGCCACAATTGTGGTGCTTACACTCCATTAGCATCTGTCGATAGCAACATTTACCTCTTACACTAGAGAATCGATACTAACTGCGGGAGAGCATTTCCTTGTAAACGGTATCGAGAGGGTGACAGACCGCTCTGTACAGGTGTGTTCCTGCCACAATTGTGGTGCTTACACTCCATTTGTATCTGTCGCTAGTAACATTTACCTCTTACACTAGAGAATCGATACTAACTGCGGGAGAGCATTTCCTTGTAAACGGTATCGAGAGGGTGACAGACCGCTCTGTAGAGGTGTGTTCCTGCCACAATTGTGGTGCTTACACTCCATTTGTATCTGTCGCTAGTAACATTTACCTCTTACACTAGAGAATCGATACTAACTGCGGGAGAGCATTTCCTTGTAAACGGTATCGAGAGGGTGACAGACCGCTCTGTAGAGGTGTGTTCCTGCCACAATTGTGGTGCATACACTCCATTTGTATCTGTCGCTAGTAACATTTACCTCTTACACTAGAGAATCGATACTAACTGCGGGAGAGCATTTCCTTGTAAACGGTATCGAGAGGGTGACAGACCGCTCTGTACAGGTGTGTTCCTGCCACAATTGTGGTGCATACACTCCATTTGTATCTGTCGCTAGTAACATTTACCTCTTACACTAGAGAATCGATACTAACTGCGGGAGAGCATTTCCTTGTAGACGGTATCGAGAGGGTGGCAGATCGCTCGGTAGAGGTGTGTTCCTGCCACAGTTGTGGTGCTTACATTCGATTACCATCTGTCGCTAGCAACATTTACCTCTTACACTAGAGAATCGATACTAACTGCGGGAGAGCATTTCCTTGTAAACGGTATCGAGAGGGTGACAGACCGCTCTGTAGAGGTGTGTTCCTGCCACAATTGTGGTGCATACACTCCATTTGTATCTGTCGCTAGTAACATACTGCGGGAGAGCATTTCCTTGTAAACGGTATCGAGAGGGTGACAGGCCGCTCTGTACAGGTGTGTTCCTGCCACAATTGTGGTGCTTACACTCCATTTGTATCTGTCGCTAGTAACATTTACCTCTTAGACTAGAGAATCGATACTAACTGCGGGAGAGCATTTCCTTGTAAACGGTATCGAGAGGGTGACAGACCGCTCTGTAGAGGTGTGTTCCTGCCACAATTGTGGTGCATACACTCCATTTGTATCTGTCGCTAGTAACATTTACCTCTTACACTAGAGAATCGATACTAACTGCGGGAGAGCATTTCCTTGTAGACGGTATCGAGAGGGTGGCAGATCGCTCGGTAGAGGTGTGTTCCTGCCACAGTTGTGGTGCTTACACTCCATTAGCATCTGTCGATAGCAACATTTACCTCTTACACTAGAGAATCGATACTAACTGCGGGAGAGCATTTCCTTGTAAACGGTATCGAGAGGGTGGCAGACCGCTCTGTAGAGTTGTGTTCCTGCCACAATTGTGGTGCTTACACTCCATTAGCATCTGTCGATAGCAACATTTACCTCTTACACTAGAGAATCGATACTAACTGCGGGAGAGCATTTCCTTGTAAACGGTATCGAGAGGGTGACAGACCGCTCTGTAGAGGTGTGTTCCTGCCACAATTGTGGTGCATACACTCCATTTGTATCTGTCGCTAGTAACATTTACCTCTTACTCTAGAGAATCGATACTAACTGCGGGAGAGCATTTCCTTGTAAACGGTATCGAGAGGGTGACAGACCGCTCTGTACAGGTGTGTTCCTGCCACAATTGTGGTGCATACACTCCATTTGTATCTGTCGCTAGTAACATTTACCTCTTACACTAGAGAATCGATACTAACTGCGGGGGAGCATTTCCTTGTAAACGGTATCGAGAGGGTGGCAGACCGCTCTGTACAGGTGTGTTCCTGCCACAGTTGTGGTGCTTACACTCCATTAGCATCTGTCGCTAGTAACATTTACCTCTTACACTAGAGAATCGATACTAACTGTGGGAGAGCATTTCCTTGTAAACGGTATCGAGAGGGTGGCAGACCGCTCTGTACAGGTGTGTTCCTGCCACAATTGTGGTGCTTACACTCCATTAGCATCTGTCGATAGCAACATTTACCTCTTACACTAGAGAATCGATACTAACTGCGGGAGAGCATTTCCTTGTAAACGGTATCGAGAGGGTGACAGACCGCTCTGTACAGGTGTGTTCCTGCCACAATTGTGGTGCTTACACTCCATTTGTATCTGTCGCTAGTAACATTTTAACCTCTTACACTAGAGAATCGATACTAACTGCGGGAGAGCATTTCCTTGTAAACGGTATCGAGAGGGTGACAGGACCCGCTCTGTAGAGGTGTGTTCCTGCCACAATTGTGGTGCTTACACTCCATTTGTATCTGTCGCTAGTAACATTTACCTCTTACACTAGAGAATCGATACTAACTGCGGGAGAGCATTTCCTTGTAAACGGTATCGAGAGGGTGACAGACCGCTCTGTAGAGGTGTGTTCCTGCCACAATTGTGGTGCATACACTCCATTTGTATCTGTCGCTAGTAACATTTACCTCTTACACTAGAGAATCGATACTAACTGCGGGAGAGCATTTCCTTGTAAACGGTATCGAGAGGGTGACAGACCGCTCTGTACAGGTGTGTTCCTGCCACAATTGTGGTGCATACACTCCATTTGTATCTGTCGCTAGTAACATTTACCTCTTACACTAGAGAATCGATACTAACTGCGGGAGAGCATTTCCTTGTAAACGGTATCGAGAGGGTGACAGGCCGCTCTGTTCAGGTGTGTTCCTGCCACAGTTGTGGTGCTTACACTCCATTAGCATCTGTCGCTAGTAAACATTTACCTCTTACACTAGAGAATCGATACTAACTGTGGGAGAGCATTTCCTTGTAAACGGTATCGAGAGGGTGGCAGACCGCTCTGTAGAGGTGTGTTCCTGCCACAATTGTGGTGCTTACACTCCATTAGCATCTGTCGATAGCAAACATTTACCTCTTACACTAGAGAATCGATACTAACTGCGGGAGAGCATTTCCTTGTAAACGGTATCGAGAGGGTGACAGACCGCTCTGTACAGGTGTGTTCCTGCCACAATTGTGGTGCTTACACTCCATTTGTATCTGTCGCTAGTAACATTTACCTCTTACACTAGAGAATCGATACTAACTGCGGGAGAGCATTTCCTTGTAGACGGTATCGAGAGGGTGGCAGATCGCTCGGTAGAGGTGTGTTCCTGCCACAGTTGTGGTGCTTACATTCGATTACCATCTGTCGCTAGCAACATTTACTTCTTACACTAGAGAATCGATACTAACTGCGGGAGAGCATTTCCTTGTAAACGGTATCGAGAGGGTGACAGACCGCTCTGTAGAGGTGTGTTCCTGCCACAATTGTGGTGCATACACTCCATTTGTATCTGTCGCTAGTAACATTTACCTCTTACACTAGAGAATCGATACTAACTGTGGGAGAGCATTTCCTTGTAAACGGTATCGAGAGGGTGGCAGACCGCTCTGTACAGGTGTGTTTCCTGCCTCAGTTGTAGTGCTTACACTCCATTAGCATCTTTCGCCAGCAACATTTACCTCTTACACTAGAGAATCGATACTAACTGTGGGAGAGCATTTCCTTGTAAACGGTATCGAGAGAGTGGCAGACCGCTCTGTACAGGTGTGTTCCTGCCACAGTTGTAGTACTTACACTCCATTAGCATCTTTCGCCAGCAACATTTACCTTTTGACTTGACGAGGATAGGTTAAATTTGTCTTTCGTCGATGTATTTTCTAATCAAATGCATAAATAAATTTTTGATAAATTACATTTTTTAATTAAATCTTTGACTGCATTTTCTAGTACGAGGAAAACATACAGCAATATATGAAACAAAATCAAAGAATAATTTATTTTATGTGTGATAGTTAGTAGCAGTCGATATAGATTATGCTTTTGTCGCTTCAGAGAAATTATTGCCAACTCAACTAGGATTTTGCAATTAGGGAGTGATAAGTTATTTATTTATAAAATATAACAAAAGCTTACATTTTATTTACTTGAAAACGTTTCCTAATAATATAAGAAAATAAATCGGTTTTCTTGTGTATTTTTATCCGGGTCAGTTATGTCAAATTGCTATGAATTAAACATTAACATTCGTTTCTAACTCAAAATTAATTCCACCAACTGAAAAAGAAAACTTTTAAATTTCTAAAAGGGTCAATAAAATTTTTTTTATGCCTCACATTGTAAATAAAACTTCAATACAGTTTGTACAGTGTGCAATATTCCTTACTAAGTTTAGTTTTTCATTACTTATATGCACAGGGGAAGGATTGAAATTCGAATACTTAAACTTTGTTTGAATTATAGATAAAAATGATAAAGCCAGTATTAGATTTTTCGTCAATCATTCGTCCGTTTTATCACATTTCCAAAATATTGCAATTTCTATATAAATCAACACCATCCTACAATGTACGATTATCTTACCTGTTTTTAAACTGAAATCATTAAAGGTTTCTAATAAATATTTATATTTCCTTCATTTACTATGTATGTTTTGTGTTAAAACAATGAGTCGCTTGTAAAGTCTGTCACTTCCAGCAAACAAGGAAGAAGCGGTCCCGAGGTTTTGTTATGCTAATGCGAGAATAACAACCGATATTCTGAGATTTATATGAATACTTGAATGTCAGTCACATCCCTTAAAGATGTTTTATTTATTGAGGGGAGATCGTCGTATTTATAAAATTTATATGTATATACAAAACTATATATATGTGCACTATAAACATTTCATAATATTATCTATTAATTACAATCACTTATATCAATATTATAATAATATTACAAAATATTGTTAGAAAATGCCACAATTTATTCACTTTAATAACTACATGATTACTAAAGGTACAACGGGTTAGTGTGAATGTAGCCTTACTCAACCAAGACAAAGTTGCTGATGAAGCCAAACTCTAAGCTGAAGCAAATCTAACAGGTTTTAGTGTCTAGGTTGAATAAATGAAGACTACTGCTAGCCTGTTGATCTGCCATAGCCCTTAGTATTGGACTTGCTGATGAGGTCAATCTCTATTAATACTCGAGAGCGGGAGCAAATCTACAGGTTCTAGCGTCTCAGCTGAATAAATAAAGACTACTGCTAGCCTGTTGATCTGCCCATAGCCCTTAGTATTGGACTTGCTGATGAAGTCAATATCTATTAATACTCGAGAGCCAGAGCAAATCTACAGGTTCTAGTGTCTAAGTTGAATAAAGAGAACTACTGCCAGCCTGTAGATCTGCCCTTAGCCCTTAGTATTGGACTTGCTGATGAGGTCAATCTCTATTAATATTCGAGAACCGGAGCAAATCTACAGGTTTTAGTGTCTCAGCTGAATAAATAAAGACTACTGCTAGCCTGTTGATCTGCCCATAGCCCTTAGTATTGAACTTGCTGATGAAGTCAATATCTATTAATACTCGAGAGCCAGAGCAAATCTACAGGTTCTAGTGTCTAAGTAAAATAAATAAAGACTACTGCTAGCCTGTTGATATGCCATAGCCCTTAGTATTGGACTTGTTGATAAGGTCAATCTCTATTAATACTCGTGTGCCCTGAGCAAATCTACAGGTTTAGTGTCTCAGCTGAATAAATGAAGACTACTGCTAGCCTGTTGATCTGCCCATAGCCCTTAGTATTGGACTTGCTGATGAAGTCAATATCTATTAATACTCGAGAGAGCCAGAGTAAATCTACAGGTAATAGTGTCTAAGTTGAATAAATGAAGACTACTGCTAGCCTGTTGATCTGCCCATAATTATTGGACTTGCTGATGAGGTAAATCTCTATTAAAAGTGTACTGTAAATGCTAATTGATTTGGTACATATCTTTTTCACATTTTACATAATCTGGTTGTAAACTATGAACTAAGTATAAGGACTTAAGTAAGTGGTATTTACAATGTGATAATTTCAAACATCTAAACAGTGAAATACTGTGGTAGCACTGTAAAGTCTGACCCTTGTAAAGAAAGGTATAATTAATTATTAAATAAACTAATGTCTGCACATTATGAAAGTTTCCTATGCGATACAAAATATAAAAATGTAAGGGTAGATGTCTTTGCTGATAACGGTTATATCTAATATCTCGTACATTTTTTAAAATAGCAAAAAATTCATTTCAGTAAAACCTACGGTATACGGCAAAATAACGAGTTTCTGAAAGTAATATCGTGTTTGTCGTAGATAGCGGTTTCAGACCATCGTCAAAGTTTGATGCAGCGCTAAAGCATCATTTTTTCATCACACTGCACCAGAAGTGGTTATTGAAGTGGTATTTCCTCAGTTTGGATGCGGAATACAGCCAGTAGGTTTCTCGTTCTTTTGTGAATATACCCACTCACTCCATAGCTGCCCTGGCGGCTATTTCCCCACTGCCCTATTGTTAAGCGTGTAACATTCACGTTTCTTTATAGCATAACAAATAACATCAAAACTAAATAAAAATACTAACAACGATGTTGATAGTGGCATGTAATTTTTATTATTCTTTAGTGATATAATAGTATTTAAAAGCGACGAAAAAACATTTGCATTTTAACTTTTAAACATATAACTATATGAAGCACTGGTAAATGATTACAAAATTTACCAATATTAATTAAAAAATTAAATTATAAAGTTTGTATCTATTTACCACACCTTCATTTAAACTTTTTTCCAAATGCTTCAAGATTCTTCACATAACTATATAGTAACTGCTTGATTAATAAATCTTTATTTTAGATTTATCACCCCTGTCACTTGCATTGCTCGTGAATTATTACAAATATTTAATATATTATAGATGCTTGTTTATTGAAAAACTGGATTTTTCCTGATATTTGAAAAAGCTATTCTGATCTCTTCTTCATTTGGGTAATTTTTAAGATTATACATAACTGAAATCTAGGTAAATAAACAAATCAGGCCAGAGCTTTGTGGCACGCAAATATCAGGATAACAACCATGTTATGTGTCAAATCCATGCACAATAACTCTAAAACACCCACTTACTAAAAATAAAGGTCACAATATATCTACACTGACAGACCAACCACAGAGAACCGACCAGAGGCAAACCGTAAACAGCGATCGTCACAACATAAACAAGATGGCGGCAAATCAGGAAAACGTGGTAGACTTTTTGCTAACAATGTTTCATTCTAGAGGAAATACTCAAAAACCATACTGTGACTCACAAAGATTTATTAGAAATCTACAATCTGTTTGATATTTTTAGTGTCCTTCTTAATTTATTTTTCAGAATTAATTGCATACTAAAGCATTTCTGTTAATCAATTTTTCTTGTTTTCTTTGTGTTCTTTTATCCTAACGTTAATTGATCTTTTTTTCTAGCCTGTACATTCCTTGTTTTTCAATTATATTTTGTGATATAGAACACATTTACATAATTTTGTATGCATAATTTTTGTTTTGTTTCTAAGAGGACTTGTCTAAGTGTTCTGTGCTTTAAATGTGCTCCTTTCTCTAATTTTCTTTAAAAACTTCCGTCACATTAGGGCTGACATAAACTCAAATTTATCTATTTTCTGATTGAATAACTCAGGGATCATTCATTTTTTATATTTTAATTTGTTTATTACTGACTTTATCAAATCATGAGTAGGGCACTCGCTTTTGACGGATTTTTTAATAGTTTGATTGATAGTTTTAATATCTTCCTGTGCGTGTCTTCTTTCAAAAACCGCAGACCTTAAGACAATTGGTATCTTGATTTTTTTTTTTAATAAAAAAAAAGATTATTTTTTACTTCAATATCAATTAAGAGGTGGATTGAAGGGCAAATATTACTAATGTGATCCGAAATGTTTCAAAATCAGTCTTCATAAGAAAAAAAACACAAACCCACAAATAATCACCAAATCTTCGGTAACTGACTTTAATCCAAGCCTCCCAATCTTCTCAAATTAATGGGAAGCAGTATCTATATTTCTATAAGCTGTCAAGCATGGGAATTTAATGTTAGTTCCAGTGTCTTATTTTAAATATAAACAATACGTCGCTTTATTTATTATAGTAGAACAAGAGAAAATTCCTTGTTAAATTAAACTGTTTAAATTCCACTAAAAAATGGTTTCTATGTTTTGACTTAGATTGATATCGTTTAGGTGGCACTTAATTGCGTAACATTATTTCCCTCTATTAAAATCGTCCAGGGAGAGCTGGTGGATATTTGAAAAATCCTGAATACCGTTTAAGGAAAGAAATTTTATACATTTCACAATGAAGCTTATTTCATTGTTTCTTAAATTAATAATAAAAAAAATTAAATTGTTCAATATAAATCAGCTGAAACTATTAAGCAAAATCAACTAATAATTAAAATGTTCACAGTGCAACTTTCCGATCCAATTTAAACAAAAGCAAGTGAATGTGGCACAAATCTAACTTTAAATTATTGAAATTTTTTCTCGTACGAGTTTGAATAAAGTACAAATATGTTTATATTCAAAAGGGCTATCTTTTATGTGACTTATCATTTTTCACTAAAACTACCCTCAAGTAATTAACGGTTTAAATTTTTAACTAGCTGCCATTTTTTTACGTAAATGGCAATGTCTTGAGACTTTATTTACCACGTAGCCTGATAAGATAAAAAAAAAAACTTACAAACTGTAAACTTAATATATAAAACCGTTTACAAGGACAAACAAATATTTTATAAAAATAGTCAGATGGAAAACTAAGCAACATAGGACTATACATTATATGACAAAAATTATTTATTTTGGATTATTGAATAACACAGTAACATTTTGGAAAGTTATTGCGGGACACCCTGTAGATCTAACCAGGTCAGGTACAATCCTGAGGTCAATAACCTAGACTGTTTGAAGAGCAAAACTCATAATAGAGTTCTCTGACGTGACCGTTATTCAGCCAGTCTATAGCGTAGTATTGGTGCATTAGTTATTTATAGATTTTACTCAAAAAGTACATATTTCCACTTTTTTTGTTCAGTCGTGCTTTAAAATAAAATATTAATTTCATTCATGTAATTTTCATTTATAAACTGAAAACATCTTTGTAACTAATAACATATTGAACACCACTTTTACATTAAACATGTTAGTTGAAAACATCATGGTGGTTTATCAGCAGTAAATTATTTTATGTCACCGCCCTTTCCTCGTGCAATCAAATGATCCACAGAGCATGAGTTATGCCCGGCATCCACAATGCCAGGAAGTATGTAATATAGTTGCTCCTCTTTGCTCTTCCGGAATTTGTGGATTAAGCTTGTATGGCATTGTACAATATACATTATTATGACGGTGATCTTTAAATTGGTTTCGATGTTATAATATAGTTCGTAGATTACAAGTATATATTTCCATAACTATATGAATTTATGCGTGTAAATTAAAAAAAAAATTAACACTCATATAAAAAGTTCTTGTCGAAATGTTTTCAATACTCCAAATATAATATTCCTTTTCGCCGCCATTTTTATGTAACTGTTAACATAAAATTAATTTACTGAAAAGCTAGCTCCCATGATACACCGCCATTTCTTCACAAGTACCTTCTTATTCCTCTGGTAAAGGCATGTTATGATGGATGCCATTAAGCTATTTTATGTTATTTAAGTATCAAAGGACGTTTTCTAGTTACATGTTAATAATACTGCTTTTTACTTAATTACTAGAGTTTCATACGAACAATTTAAAATTACACACAAAAGGCATATGACTGATAAGATACTTTAATTTATACGTCCAATGGTAATATAGTAATGAACTTTTAATTAAAGAGTGTCTGGGTTCAAATGGCAAGAAGCAAGCCAATTGCATAAACAAGAGATTTAGAAATTCATAAGCAAACGAACTAGAAGAAGGCGTGCAAAAAATGAGGTTTATGAAAAATGAAAAACACTTTCAAATTAATCCGATTGCAGGAAATGGAATGTTATAGGTTGTTATTGCCAAGAGTAGTAATGCAATACGTACAAGAATGGTTTTAAGGCTTTTTGTACAGGATTAGGAACTAAACCTCGTGTCTAAAAGACATACATTTACGGGGCGAGAAAGCTCGTGAAACAGATGGGTCCCGTGTTGCCAACATTGCAAGTAATTCTACGGATATCAATGAGCTAGATACATTAGGCTTGATAGTGCCCTAAATTTGGGAAGGACTAACTAAACATAACAAAATATCATAAAGTGAAATTTTTATGTCAAAATGATTTATAAATGAAAGGATAACAGTATTTCGGGACATTTGCCATCATTATGTAGGTTTAACACAACGTTTCGAGGATTGCAATCTATCCTCTTCGTCAGGTGGGGGAGGTATTAATACATACAAAAACAAGGACAGAAAGAAAAAATCAGGGAAAAGAAAAGGGTTCAAAACTTACCCAAAAACTGCTTGGAGTCCAGTCCAGATGTTGCCACTGCACAGGATGTGCCAAGCACAATTCATGAGTAGGAGAATCACAATCACACATCACACCAGCACAGGCTACAGTGGGATACTAACAAGAATGTCGATGTCGTCTATTTCATCGGCACCGCTTAGTGTCATCTGAGCAACAAGACAGGAAGGTGATGGGTCAAGGGGGAAGGAGGGGAAAGTGTAAAGGCAAGCATATATATTCCCCTCCCCGTCCTTCACCCAAAATTTCTCTATGTACCTTTCTGTGTACTTGATTAAAATAGCTCCCACAATTTCAGTTGCACTTTAACTATTTTAGACGAATTTAAAGGAACTCCAAAGTCGAAGTTCGAAGCTTTCTGTGTCAAAGCACTGATGTGATGTAATACGATAGATCCTGCGATATTTTTTAAAATTGGTTATATCATGAATTAAGTACCCATTTTCATTGTTCATGATAAAGAGAATCAGAGGTTCAGTAAAGGCAAAATTGTGAGTAATTCTTATTTCACAGTTTTCCAATAATTCTAATCCAAATTTATTATATTACCAACGCTAAATATGAGTTTGCTATTTTTTCAGGAAGAAACACTATATAGACTTACATATAACTTTATTATGAGGTTGGATTCAAAACAGTACAGTTTTCTAAATTGTATGGATATAGATTTTGTTATTGAAAATGAGATATTTAAACCAACAACAGTGATACTTACACTATGACAGTTGTCATCCATATGTAAAGATGATACATGGCACATTGAAATACATATTCTTGCTTTCTAATCCATTTTCGCTACATCATACTATTTCATCAACCGCGTTTGGGAATTATCATGCATCAGTGATAAAAGGATACGACGTCTCCTCGACGATTTTCTGTTATAAAAATAGCATTTAATGCTTTGTGATTCCACCTGCTACAATCACAGACTCGATGCGCTCGTTTGTTTTCTAGAATTGCAGTCACGGAGCGAATGGTTTGCCGAATCATGCCAAAGCGCAGTCTATCCATTTTTATTTCCGTCAGCTACTGTAAATATGCCGTCCCACAATTTTTAAGGAAACAAATTCAATACCCTACAAGTATACATTCACATAATAAATTAATTGGTTTACCTTCTTGCTAGAATTTTGAAATAAGAAGTAAATGTAAAGTAAAGATCTCTTTATTATAGTAAAGAAGTGTTGTTACTTTTGTTATGTTTTTTGCTCTATAAATATAAACAAATTGAAAATAGTGTTAAAATTACTGAAACATATGGTCGTGCTGTCATAATACAATATATATATATATATATACAGAAAAGATTATTACATTAAACATACTCTTTTAATTAACATTTCACATCTTTCCAGACCAAAGTGGGGAATTTCGCTTTTTTTAAAGACCTGTAGGTCGTACCTCGAGACGAGTACCGTAAGTATGTCAATGTAAAGTTTCAGTACAATATGTTGAATAGTTTACACGTGAAATCAAAACAAACAAACAAAGGCACCTTCGCATTTTAAATATTATTAGGATAAGCTATTTTTAATTTTTGGCTAAGCGTAAGAGAAACCCATCGCTGGAAAGTCTAATACATTTTTCTGTTCGTCTGTCAGCACAATATCTCAAGAACATATACAATTATAATTTTGCCTGAAGATTTGTTCCTACGTATCCAAATCGAGTTCGATTAAGATACACGTTACCCCATAGTATTTGGCTGAGCGTTTCAAATTTTCAAATAAACAGAGCACAGTTATTTGATATTTTAAAATGGGACATGTAACACATGTAATGAGATTAGACCGTTCGACTAGTCGGTAAAACTTTCGTTACGTTTTGTCGTGATCTTCATTGCCCTGTTCAATAGACGAAATGAGACGTTATATAGACGAGATAAAGTTCAATGATGGTACACTTCCTCCATGGAATGTGGCTGAGCGTAGTAAAGCCTATAACTCAGGGTTATTTCAACAATAATAGGAGCTATACACTTAAAAGAGTTTCTCAAAAATTCTTCTTTTGTCTGTTTTTTTAAGAAGCCGTTCCCCTTTTAAAGCCTTATCTGACCGATACAGTACAAGGTTGATGGTACTGATAAAAAGAGCAAGGGTCACAGACATGATTCGAACCTGCGCTGTCTTTAACTCAGACTCAAAGTCCAACGTCTTAGACCGCTCGGCCATCGGCACTCCCAATCCATCGAGTCTATCTGTTTGTACGCTTTTGTTTTCCGGAGAATATCTCAAGAAATAATTGAGCTATGGAATTATAAAGTTTGCATGTAACTTTACAATTAGACAAAATCTTGTTTTATGATGGCGTGGGGCGTGGGGCTAATTATTTTACCTTACCTAACTATTCGCAAGATTTATCGAACACTTTTTCATCTAAAAACATCAAACTTTGAATTAAACACCACTTGTTCATCTATGAAATTTTATTTTATGTCGTTGAAATCTATCGCTCAATAGGCAGATTATCTCCTGTCTGCATGAGAGTTGTAAAAATGCCTCTCATGAATTTTTCTATCAATGAATCATCACATGAATTTCAAACTGTTTTGTAATTTTACATAATTCCTTATATGTCTCTCAATCATGTAATATTTTTTTTTTCAACGTTGTTTACAATTTAATTGTATGTAATTATTACACTTATATATAATCAGTCTACTTTTTACCTCAGTATACTGTATCGAACATTCAAACTCAGCCAGTATCTCTAGAAACAATAATTCCTTATTAAAATATTATGCAGAGATTTAAATAAAGAATAACAATTCCACAATACATTTATGTGATTAAATCCAAAGTAAAGTTTCACTTATTTAATTTCTAACTTACATCCAATTTAGTAGTTCTATGTTGGTTAGTTTTAGGTGAAGTTATGATAGTATAATTAGTTTAATGTGTTTGGCTGCACTTAGAACTTTATATGAAAACACAATTTCTTTCTTGGAAAATTAGTTTGTGTAATCTCAGTTTCACTCGCTGGTCTAGTTAACCCCTATTTAAACTTCTACCAGACTAAGTACTGTCTAAGTAAACTGTGAGTCTGTAAATGAAAGTTGAGAACTTTGCTATGGTGAAAGAATATTGTGCAACTGTCCACAGTTGGAGCTCCGGAAACTGTTTGGTTTAGACAGATTATAAGTTTTGTCGACTGCTGAGTCGCATGATAATTTCTTTCTGCTCGGGACGTTGCAAAGCGTACAACTGTATTTTCTACAACAAGAGACGAAAAACGTGTGCAGAGAATTCCAGGAAATCACGCTGTGATACAAGTTAATGAGTTGATATAAACAATAATATTTGTTGGTGTACACATGGTATTGATCATTCAAGTATTAATGGTTTTTTATCAACCAAAGCTGTCAGGAAAACAAATCTCTAACCAGTTTAGTAATTTCTGTTTAATGGATCCTTAACCCGTGAATTGTTTAATAATATTTATCTCAAAACGATGTGTATAATATACAAAGCTGACATACATACTTTTTATACATGCTTTAGTTATCAAATCTCTTTCTAACACAATGAAAACTTAAGGACTTCGGACTAACTTAATTATAGTATGTAAATAGTGTTTTTTTACGTTCGGTTCTAAAACGTTGTCTGTCATTCGTAATGCTGCTTTGTTGTAATTTTTGATTAGTGCAATGGGATCTTTGCATATATTGTAAAGTTTTCTATGTAGGAAAAGTATATATAAAGGTAATGAAAAATTTTATATTTCACAAATAATGCACTTGATGAAAAATGAAATAAAAATTAATTTTCAAAATAATCAAAGACATCTTTCGGTCACAAACAAGGCTCGCGCAAAACCGCCAAAGATTCGGTGTATACAGTTTTAAACACATGCTAAAGAGTAAACGAACATACACTATACTATATTGTGTATAAATTACATACATATACTATCAAAATATTTAAAGTTAATAAATAAAATTTGTATTTTTTGGTACGGATTAAAGTTTGAAACATATACCAAATTACATACTAATTTTATAAAAACCCGTAAGATACACGCAATTAAATAAAACATATGTGTGTGTGGGTGTGTGTGTGTGTGTGTGTGTGTGTGTGTGTGTGTGTGTGCGTGCGTGTGTGTAAAAAGACAATTTATTATTTTTATGTACCTGAAAATATAAAAAATATGTTTGCAGGATATATTTTGCCTCTCGTCCTCATTCTTATGAAGAAAGTTAGTGGATAAAAAAAAAACTGTTATGAAATTTGATGACTAATGTATGTCAAAATACATAATTTGAGCCTACCATTAAAAGTGAAGCTAAGTAATTTTTTAATTTTTAAACAGCAATTTATTATTCTGACCACCTGGAAAGCCGTTTTCCGTTGTTTTATCGTTTGCTGTGTTATTATAATGATGTTATATATATATATAATATATATATATAAGTATATATATAAGTAGATATGAATATGCCGGTTCTAGACCACTTTTGGGACAGACAGAAAAATCAATGTAAAATACTGTCCATTGAACCCATAAACAAATCTAATAAAATCTAACAGGAAAGCACGAATGTTAAATAACCGAATCTTTAGCTGTTTTACTGTTCAATGTTTGCTTCTACATTTATAAGCTGTTTTAAATGAAAAAATCCAGAAATCTTCGAAATCTTTATTCTACAAAGTTAATTGTAACACAGTCTTTATCTTTTATAGTCTTCTTTCCAGTAACAACCAAGTGTAAGTTTTCATTTTTGTTTAATTCTTTAATCTTTTTCTCATCCAAAACAGTCAAAAATCTGTTCGGCAAGTGTACTTTACAATCTTCCAACTCGGCAATTTATTGTAAACCCGAATTTATCTTTCATTTTCTCCAAATTCATGATTTTGTACTTCTTTTTTTCTTCTAATTCATTCAACTTCTTATACTCTTTAAACTTGCATTCACCAATATCATTTAAACTCTTTCAAGAACTCCATGTAAATAGAAAAAATTTAAAGACGGAAAAAATGAAATTCGCTAACCTTCACTCGAGAAGTCGGGGAGAATGTGAGTAAAACCGCATTCTTTTCAAGAGGTTCTTCGTTTAATTTCTCCAAATGTACTATAAAATCATCGAGGATTTCTGGTTTCAAAATCATAAACAAATTCAACATCCAGATAATGAAAAAATACAGGTAAATATCTTTTCATAATAAACGTGTGTATCGATACCTACAAACCTAATGTATTCTTTGAAAAGGAAAATAATTTTGTCAATGGTTCCAAGAGATAAGTAAAAATTTTTATTCTGTTTTCTAAATTCTGTAAACAAATTTTGTTTGCTTCTTGTCTCCATATTGCAATTTTGTAAGCAGGTTATTCAAATGTGTTAATTTATTTCGAAATTTCTTAGGTTTAGGTCTTTCTAACAAAATTAAATTACAACCTCTACAAACTAAATATCTTTTATCGATAAATTTCTCCTCTATTAGAACACTTGTAACAGTTGGCATTATACTCTTCCATTTAAACAAAAAGATTTTTTTATAAATGGAGATTATGGAACTAAGTCTGGCCGAGATATAAATTTTTCAGCGCAAATGTTTGTGTTTACATTTCTACAACAGAGATAAATAGAAATAAATTTCATTCTATTGTACAACTATTTAGGATATTATGTGTACGATTACAAAGATTATTCCGGAAGAAATCGAGATTTTTCATCAGCGAAAGAGTATATTTTTGAAGTTTTAGAAGGAATGAAAGAGAATAATATGAACATCATCAATTATTGTAAAAGACAAAATGAATGATTGTGTCTTTGGTGTAGTGTTGTTAGTGTGCGTGTTTGCGCTATGGGGAATCACATCACATTCAACTTCTACGGTGTCTATTGTTTTAGAGACTTGGCCCTGCACTGCTACTGTCCCAACCAAGTTAATGGCTAGGAGCTGTAATTCGGGTCTTAGACTCTGGAATTTTTTTGTTCCCAAGTCTCATTTTTCTTTGGTAACTACTGTGTAGAAGTTGATGGAGAGATACAATTAGGGAATTTGTGTCGGGTGTTTTGTAAGTGTAATGTTGTATTAATGAATGATGTGAATGATGAATGTAATGAACGAATTAAGGAAGAGAAGGAATGTACGAATTAAGGAAGAGAAGGAATTAAGGAATGAAGTGGAAAGGTGAGGAAGCAAATGGCGCGCCAACCACAGTTGTCATTACTCGGCTTGTTTCTATAGTCATTACACTATGGCCACTCGTGTAAAGACTTGTCCCCAACCACTGAACGACAACCATGTCTTCCTCAATAAAAAGCGCGCCTGAAGCTCTGGGATTTGAACCCAGAACCTCAGGCTTTGAAGGCAAGCGTCTTACCAACTGAGCTACGGAGAGTCTCGAAAGATATAAGCTATATCTCTGCTATATAAGTTGTTCAATTAGGATTGCTAGTTTACAAGTTTATTAATAATTTTATATTTCAAAAACCACTCAACCGATTTTAATGAAATTTGGTACACATATAGTAAATACTTAACTCTTTCGACTTAACTTATCCATAAGGGTGAAATCATCCCCTATTTCTTAATATTCATAAAAAAATAAAAAAAATTATCAGAAAAATCTGAAACTTCAAAAACAAGCGAGTTTCAACTTAAAATTTCATGAAAATAACAAAATTTTCAAAAAACTACCCCCAATCATCCCTTATCTTAAAACTCTTATATCTCGAGAACTATTGGAGCTTTTTTTGCTGAAATTTGGTATATAGGATCAGTAAATATTAAAGTATTTTTTAAAATCATAACTTCCGGTCCAACCCTTAAGATGACCTTGGAATAGTTTTTTGTTAATATCATCCCCATTTTTTAAGATATTCTTTTGAAATTAAAAATGAACTACTTATATCAATGTCTTTAACAATTCTGTAAAGTTTTAAAAATTATCCGATGAATAATAGTGAAAATAAACGTGAATTTTACTGAATTTCTCTAATATCGTTCTTAATCACATCATAGGCTAAAAAATTTCTCAGAGACAACAACAACATAACAAATCGCGTTTGTAACAGCTTTTTGAAAATCCATATTGATAATTATATCGTTCTTTGAAACCAGAAATATTTGTCAAACTCTTTGTTGTATCAATGACATAAATAGGTCTATTCGCTAAAAATTCTTTAGGATTGTAATACATTTCCTTATTATTACAGTAAACTTTCTTAAAATCTTGATACATCTGATACATGATTCTGAAAAGACCTCCTGAAATGTTTAAGTTTTGTAATTCATCTGGATAATAAGAACCGTTCAATTTTACTCTGATATTTTTTTACATCCAAACTATCAAACTTTGAAGGATTTTTTTCTTGATTATTCTGTCTACCGGTTTGAAAACCTATAATAACGAACTTGGGATTGAAGATATTTCTATAAATGTTTGTAATATCGAACGAATAAGTTGTTCCGGAAATACCTTTTTGTTCAATACACTGCCAATCTAGAAAATTAAACATAATGTTTTGACTTTTTGTAATTTCATTCAATCAACCTTATTTTACTCGTGATTTTATAATCAATCATTGGAAACTCTAATAAAAAAATCTGTAATTGTTATTTTTCCATCAACAGGCATAACATTTCCAGTTGCAGTCTTCAAGAATCGCATCATCGTCTTCTGCTCTTATAAAACTTAGATAAAATCCTCCTTTATAGATCGGAATAGTAACATTTTCAAAAAATCCTAATCCAAAATGAGATAAATTTCCAGCTGCTTCAAAAACACCAAATTTAAAATCTGATTCAAAGCCATTAGAAGTTTGAGAAATAACATCACTTTTTGAATACGAAATAGTTCCTTTAATTGTGCTTAATTGGCCACAGTTTTCGACTTCTTCTATCAATTTATTGTGTTTTCTTACTTCAATCTTAGAAAATAAAAACGGTATAAAATTAATCGATTAATCTAACATTATCAGTTCCAAGATACGCTTGACCATCTTGTTTTGTTAAAGTTCCAGAAATATAAAACTGGAAGTTAGACGAGCAAAAGTTATCTCCAAAATCAATATTAAACTCAGTTCTTTTATTCGGTTCATTCAAATGTTGTTTACTAATTGGATAGAAATTTTTAAACTCCGCCCTTTCAATATCACTAGCATATTTTCTGTAGTCCGCCATTTAATAAGAGAAAATTTAGAAATTTTAAAACATCGTGTATCATTTTTTCATCGATCTAATGTACGTTTTTTATAAGAAAAGATATAAATTTTAGTAAAATAATTAAAAAGATTAGAGTCATTTTTAATGATCTACTTCGTCATATTCAGGATTCTCTTCCTTAAATTTTGCGATCTCGGTCACATATTTCAATAAAATCTGCACAGGATAGTAACCGCTATCTATAATATTGTTCCAATCAACTGTATCTTTATTTTCATCCCAAAAACTTTATACTCAAGTGTTGATAGAGACAAAGAACAGACATATGATCTTTTTAATTGATAATGTATATTTTCTTGAATGAACTCTGATGATAAAGTTTGATATTTAGCAATGTTATACCAATTCAATTTGTTTACGTATAATCTCATCATATCTTCGGATAATTCATATTTTTGAGAAATGTCATCCCAATGTTCTTTTTTCAAATCTCTTTCGTGTTGCATGATAAAAAGATCGAAAGCACTGTAATGTCCCGCCATCTCTATTTATTAAGAAAAAATTTCAAAATCAAGTTTTTATAAATTGGCTCTTTTTTGAGTTACATTCAGCACATTTTCCCGAAATTCTTTTAACTCCGTTAATGTTTGCATAGTATTTTTATATCATTTGTTGCAGTTTTTTCTTTACATCTCACACAATATATGAGCGCCATTTATATAAGGAAAATTAGTCATCATAGCCGCCTACTCCATTAAATCTGTTGTCGATGTTTTCAAAAGTTTTATCGACATCTTCTTTAAATTTATTAAAGTTTTCTTCTAGTTTATTTACTTTATCGAGATATAAAGAGTATCGATCATCTATACTTTTAAGTAATTCATTATTATGTGTTATTTGCTCATTTAAAACGTGTACCAAAATTTTCAAAAATGTTTATTTTCTCATTGAAATGTGTATCAAAATCTTCCAGAATTTTGTTAATTACTTCACCAACTAATACATTAACACTATTTTTATATGTATTAAAGTTTTCTTCTAGTTTATTTACTTTATCAAGTAAATTCACCAACATCGTCTACTGATCTTCTATTTCTGGCTTCTAACTTGTCATAGACTTCTGTTGTAAAATCTTAACATGCTGTTTATGATTCTCATAATTTGTTTTAGTTCATTAAACATTTTAATAGGATCTTCTAATTGAATCATTACAACAAACATCAAATGGATTAATTCCTTTACTAACACCGCTAATTCTTTTTCTTTAAAATCTAAGGCATTTTTAACATTCGGATCATGTAAATCAACAATATCGATGTTTTCTGATAATTTTAGAGGTTTTAAAATTTGTTCCTTTAACAACAACATCATGTTTGTCAATACCAGGTCGAACAACCGACAATTCTTTTCTTATTAGCCAAACTAACATAATTCTTTTCAACTTTGATCGCTTCAGTAATTTCATCAGCTTTTTCGATGTGAGACATTAAATTGGTAAATAATTTTTTTTACACCATCATCAACTTCTTTTTTCCAATGTTTTTATTTTATCAGCAACTTCATTTGAACTCATGAAATTTGCAAGTTTGTTATCATATTCTGCTTTAAAATCTTCAAATCTCGACAGCAAACATATCTGAATCTGGAAGGTTTTGTAATACATTTTTCTAACTTGTTATCAAAACTCATTTCTCAAACTATCAAAATTCAAACTATTATCTACATTTTGAATAATTTGTGTTCCAAATACGTCAAAAAATATTTTGTGAATCCATATTTATTAAGTAATAATTTGTTAACAACTTCTTTAAAATCTTTACCATTACTCAGTTCATTTCAACACAAAAACACATAAATGACCACAAATTGGGGGATCTTTATAATCTTGAATCTGAGAATCATTGTAGTAGACGCTTGATTTTTTTTAAATATTGGATCAATTCTTTCGGTGGTTTTGTCCTCAATTCTTCCATACGAATCAAAATAACAGGCATTCTTATCATTTTTATAATAACAAACACCAATGCGTTCCCACTTCCCATAATCGAGTCTAAATTCACAATTCCACATTCAAAATTTCTTAATTCTTAACTTTTTCAGGTAATGTATCTCTCATGAAGATTCCTCTAAAATGTTTAATATTTTTGCAGATTTCTTCCAATTCCCCGAATGTTAAGGGTTCAAATTTTTTTTCCGATGTTTGATTTCACGTAATTCAAAGTTTTTTCATCTAATCCAGATCCTGTAACATCTTCCAACTCTTTATCTAACCAATTTAAAAATGTTTTTCGAACAATAGGAATCACATCCTTTTTAACGATTGGAGCAGCTTTACGAACATAAGGAACAACATTTTTAACAACTGGAATATTTTCTCCAAAATCTAATAAATCTTTCAAAAGTCCACCATTTTTAAGTTCTTTCAACTGATTATAAGAAATTTCTATTCTGGTTTCCTTTATTTGTTTTTCTTATGTTTTTCGAGTTTATTGTATTGTCTATTTGTTAAAAAATATCTTATCTTCGCCATTTTTTAGTTGATCTATTTTTAATTGAATACTAAACGGGTATTTTCTTCTTAAAAAGCGGATTTTATTTTTTCTTTCTGATTTTTGCTGAAATTTACGTTCACCTCCATTTATATAGTTAAAATTTCAAGTTCTCTTCGATTCCCATTCCTAGTTTTCTCTTCAAAAACATTTGCTCCAGCTGTTGGAGCGCAACAAATCTTTCACCTAAACTAGCATCTTTTGATAAAAATCTATCCCATTGCCTTATCTTGCAAAAACTTTATCTGCGATATGTCTGGAATTTGTGTCTCTATGTTTTGCATAAAAAAATATCGTGTTCCATAGCAGCTTGATCTAATTTATTTATACCAGGATCTCCTCTTTTTAGTCTTTTTTCGAGTTTTGTGCCAGGCCCCAGATACTGATAAGTTGGTACGTGTAATTCAAAAGGTAAATTGTTGATAAAAATCATTCAAAAGTCCACTACCCTCAATCATAGATGAACTTATTGCCGGCAAAACTCGTTTTAAATATTTAATTCCATCAGGTTTTTCAATCATTTCATCAAGTTTGTTCGAAATAAAATCTTTAATCGCTTTCTTTTCGTTTCAAAAAATTGTTGTTTCCAGCCTTTTCTTGAGCATAAATATAATTTATAATTCCATCGAGTTTTGTCAAATCGTCGATATATCTGTATTCAATCTTATTATCACTGTATTTCTCACAACCTGATCCTTCGATTCTTTTTTCCCAAATTGGTTTAATCAAATTGAGATATTTTTTACCTTTACTTGACTTTGGTTTCTTAGTTGATGGATCATTATTTTTGTAAATTGAATCAGATTTCCATAAAATTTCAGTATACTTTTTCAAGTCTTCTTCAGAATATAAACCGTCTTTTGGAACATCAGTGCCTGTTAATAATCTCCATAAACCTTGAGTTCCTTCATATGTTTTTTCATTAATAATGATATCATTATGCTCAAAATTCACGGGCAAATTTTTCCAATCATAAAACTTTTCTTTTTTCTGTCCCAATACAAACCAAATTTATCATCCTTTGCTCTAGGAAGAAATTTTTTACCAATTTCACCAATTATTATATCCGTTGTTCCAGGACTTATTGGTTCAACTATGGTAGAGTCTTCAATGATTCGAGGTCTAAATGGTGTTGAAGATGGTAATTTTGGCAATTCAAACTCAGATTCTGGTATCGAAATATCAGCAAATTGTTCGTACAACTGGAACCAAATTCATCAAATTTTGATTATCGCTTAAAACATTTTCAATTTTGCCCTCAACATTTTTTATTGCAGATGTTACAGGTTGATTAATTTTTTGAATAAATTCTTGTTCTTTTTCATCAATTCGAATCTGTTCTTTAAATTCTTTGATTAATTTCTTTTCTATTTGATCAAGTTTTTTTGCTTCTTCTGAAGTTACGTTCGCCATTTATTTAGGAAAATTTTGAAACGTAAACGTGGAACGTGGAAACGTGAACACGAAACGTGAACACGGAACGTAAAACGTTGAACGTGGAACGTGAAACACGAACGTGAAACATGAACGTGAAACGTAAACACACGAACGTGAAACATGAACGTGAAACATGAACGTGAAACATGAGCGTGAACGTGGAACGTGAACGTGGAACGTAAAAACGAGAACACGAAAACGTAAACGTGAACGTGAAATCATGAAAACAACTAGATTATCACACGTTTATATTGGAAAAATTTATTCAGATATTTACCATTTTTAGGCTTCAAAGTTAGATTAATAGTTAAAAATCCGTAGTCTTCCTTCCAAATTTTATCACATAACTCAATAAAGTGGTTAAAACTCATATCAGATCCCACATAATTGTTATAAATCTTTCTCGAATAGTGATCATCTTGCTTAAAAATACACAACATATTCAGGTTATTTCTTATAACTTGTTTATCAACCTTTGAAAAGCATTGAGAAAGATAGATACAAGATATGTTTTTGTGATGAGACATTACGAAATATTCCTTAATAACGTCCTGATTTTCCAAAATACAATCATCAAAAACGATTAACGAATTGGGTTTACATTCGCTTAACGGAACTATGTCCTCAGAAGCATTATAAAAATGTGATATTTTTCTTACTTAAGTTCTTCTCAATATTTTCAAATCTTTCTTGTAATTTTTTATAGGCGTCTTGTTCTAAAGATTTACTAAAAACATACAAATTGGAATAAGGAATCAACCTATTGTAGATAAAATTCAATAATAAAGTTGTTTTTCCACATCCACTTGAACCAACAATTAACAATCTGATTGGTTGATCTTTCTTATTTTCTTCAAACGTTTGAAGTTTTATCTGATCTTTTTGCTTTAAAAATATTTCTCCATTTAAATAGAAGATTTTCATCTTGAAGCAACGCTTGCCGAAAATGAAGCTGTTCAAGTTGACTTTCAGAAAGCTCTAAATTAGTTTTAAACTTGGAACATCCTATACACTTAGAGGAAGAATCAAATTATTTTATCGGTTTAAGCGGCTTTTATTCTGACAATTTTGTAATAAATATTAGTGAAAGTTCTCCTTATTGCATAGGATTTAGTGAGAAGAACATAACAAAATACTATGGTTTAAACAAAGGATATTATACTTTCGATCAAATAAAAAATTCCCTTAAAAATTATCTGAAAACATTCAAACAATCAGATAAATCTTTAAACTTTGACGAAAAACAAGTTTGAAATGCAAAAAAATTATCTCTCTAATAAAATTCAAATAAAATCACCAGTAAGAATAATGTTTTCAGCAATTATTGTAGAATTGTTAGGGTTTGTTCAAGAAACTATTGAGCCAAATCAGGTATATTTTAGGAAATAAAACGCCAAAATTAGACCGTTCGATGTAATTGAAGTGCACTGCAATCTCGTTGAACCTAGTTTTGAAAATCATACCGAACATTTACACAAAGAATCTGAAATTTTGTACACTTTTTTCCCAAATGTTGCTTATGGATCAAAAATCAGTGAAAAACCAAATGAAATCGATTATATTCCAATTAGAAAAAATATTAAAAGAATTCAAAAAATCGTTCTGACTATTCAAGACTCTGAAGGAAATCTACGAGTATTAAATAATGAGAGTAAAACAACAATTTATTTAAGATTGATGAGAGGCGATTTAGATTAAAATGACGATAATGACGAGAAAATAGCCCTTAAATGTATAAATCACTGGAGTCTATCCCATAGACCCCGAGAAAATATTCAAAAACATTACGTTCTGACAAGGGTATCGAATCGCGACTCTTACAAACATTACATCCTAGTTCAATTTTTATTAATGAATCTGGACTTTACACTCAAATAATTGCTTGTTAAATTTTTTCTTTCTAAATGGAGTCAGTTGTGGATCTGCTCAATAACCAACTTACATTCGATAACACGAATATCTTAACTATTGTAGACGAAAACAATGTGATCTGTTTTAAAGCGAAAGATGTTGCAGAAATATTAGAATATGAAAACACTAGACAAGCAATCATATTAAACGTTGATGATGATGACAAAATTCAATATTTTTACTTAAAAAAACAAGGGTCTATTCGAATGGCCCCTTTAACCCTTTAAGGACCAAGGGACACATGTGTCCCCAGAATAAATAATTTTTTTTTCTACATCCCAGTCAAGTTAATATTCATAAATATTAATTATTATCGATTCAAAAAGCTTAGAAATACATTTAAAAAATATTCCCACCGTAAAACAAAGTCTCCTTTATTTTATTAAAAATATCTAATTATGCAATATAATTATACATGTGTTTCTTAGTTTTATTATTTTTGCACAAACATTCATAATGCACATTTTTATGAATTGCTTGATATATTATCATAATACAACATGACCAATATATTCAGGAAGAAAATCTGATAATATTATTTTTTATTTGCTTATAATTACACTTTTTTTTCGTTGGGACACATATGTCCCTATGGACTGTGAGGGAAATTAGGTTGGCTAGCCTTATTGAGAACAGCTGACTACAGTTACCTTCAGTTTGGCAAATTAGATTTTGAGGTTATGCCATTTTATTCTTCTTACTAGTTAGTTAGGGTATTGAATTGAAGTTGGTGAGATGGATTCTGTTAGTGAACGTTTATTTTACATAAAACAAGATGAAATTTTTACAGTATCTTGTGCAGAAGATAGTGATAATGAAGATAATTTACTCCTTGATGAAGAAGATTGTCAGTTTTTAGGTGAGGATGTTGGATATACTAATAAGGAAGTTATAATTGAAAAGCTAAATAAAAGTAATACTCAGAAAACTGATTTGACTATTGTAACTCAAAACCAAACTGATTCTAAAGTACAGAATGACAATTTGTCTGATTTTCCTTCAACTTCACATTCTTTCAGTGAAAATGTACATCAAACCGAACCCCATGCTGATAATAACATACAATTTGAAAAACATAATATAACTTCAAAAAGAAAAAGTAATTTGTGTAAAAATGTTAGTGATGTATCCTCTGAAAGGCGTAGACCTAATTCAAAAAACAAACCAGATCAAATTTTGACCTGGAAAAATGTTTACAATAAGCCTGTTACAGCCCAAAATACAAATGAAGAAATTACACCAACATGTTTTCAAACATTCTCAGATATCAATATTCCTTATGATGGTAACAATATCGATCCTTTTACAAATTTTTCAATGAATGTGTAGGATTTGACAGTCTTGTTGAACTTATCGTGCAACAGTCAAATCTGTATATGGAACAAAATGGTGAGAATTTTAAAAACTGATGAAGATGAAATAAAAGCTTTTCCTCGGAATGAACTTAGTCATGGGATACCATATTCTTCCCTCAATAAGAGACTATTGGTCAACTCAACCAGACCTTCAAGTGCCATATGTTTCTAATGTCATGCCCCGTATAAGATTCGAAAAAATTCGCTCTGCACTGCATTTCAGTGACAACTCCACGCATAACGCTAATACGCGATCTTCCTCAACCTATGACAAAGCAAAAAAAATTAGGCCAGTAATAAATCATCTAAAATTTACATTTTCAAAAAGCCCGAGAAAATTCAGAAAAACAATCAATTGATGAGCATATGGTTAAATTCAAGGGTCAAAATGCCATGAAACAATACATAAAGAATAAGCCTGTAAAATGGGGTTTTCAAACTGTGGTGCAGATGTGACTCTGAAACAGGTTATTTGTACCAGTTTGATATCTATACTGGAAAGAAAACCAATCCAGAACGTGGCCTAGGGGAAGGTATTTTTCTACAAATGACAGAAAACCTTGGTGGTAAAGGTATCCAGTTCTATTTTGATAACTTTTTCAACTCTCCCCTTTTACAAACTGAAATGTTAGAAAAAACAACTGATGGCATGTGGTACTGTTCGTTCGGAACGTAAAGAAATGCCAAAATGCTTGAAGTCAGACAAAGAAATGAGCCGGGGTGACATTGACTTCGCTTCAACTGACAAAGGTGTATCATGTGTCAAGTGGATGGACAAACCGTTCAGTTCTTATGATATCTAATTTTATTTCTCCATTAGGCAAGGTGACTGTTGAACGCAGACAAAAAGGTTTCTAATGAAAAAGTGAAAATTGACTGCCCTAAAATGGTAAATGAGTACAACAAGTACAATGGGCGGCGTTGACCTGATGGACCAGAAAAAAGTGACTTATGAAGTAGACAGGAGGTCAAAAATTAAGTATTACCTTAGGTTATTTTTTGATCTTTTTGACATTTCTGTCAATAATGCTTGTATTATTTACAATCAGTTGTTGAAGAATGAGAGCTCAAAAGCTGTTACATTCTCTTGAGTACCGGACAAATGATAGCACGAGGTCTAATTGGTGACTACACAAATAGAATGCGTTCACTTCCCAATACTCCATTGTCAAGGAAATCTAAATATATTAGACCCTCATTGAAAGCCAGAACATATCATGAAAAAGACAAATATCAGACGTCGATGTGTTGAATGTGCCAAGAACAAAGTAGAAAACCGAACAAACTGTATATGTGTAATATGTCAAGTTCATTTATGCTTTACCAATGAAAGAAACTGCTTTGAACAGTTTCACTAATCAACATAAGAACAATGTTCTATTGTTATTTTTTTATAATAAACTGACACGTTTTCGAACATGTATATATTGATAATTAAGTTTTGTAATTTCATAATTTTGTAAATAAAATAACTTTTTATTAAATAATATTTACTTCAATCACCTAAATAAACCTACAAAGACTTGTAAAATTACAGAAATATAGGACTACTCAATTTACTAGGTTTTACTAGAGTCCGCTTGGGACAAATATATGGCATTGCAGTATCTTTGTCAAGTTCCGTTACCGTCCGTAGGGGACATATTTGTCCCATGCCATATATAATAAACTAGGTGTACTAAATATTTTAAATACAAATAAATAGTTTAGTTACATAACTGCAACATGTTTTACAAGAAGAAAAACTTTTTTTTCATGCCACATTTCTTATGGTCCTTAAAAGGGTTTAACAATCTTCATCCCTGTACTGTTTTTATTAATGAACCAGGTCTCTCAAAATAAAAATTGCTTGTTAAAATTTTTTTTCTATCTAAATGGAGTCAGTCATAGATCTAAAGAAATAATCAACTAAAATTCAATAATAAAGAAAATTTTAACAATTGTTGACGAAAATAATGAATTTTGGTTTAAGGCTAAAGATGTTGCAGAAATATTGGAATATAACAATACAGAAAAAGCGATTAGAAATAATGTCGATGAAGGTGACAAATCTCAATACTTTTATCTAAAAGATAAGGTAGCCCTCGAGGGCCACCTCGCAAATATTCACAAAAGATACTATTTTCATTAATGAATCAGGACTTTATTCGTTAATTTTAAGATCTCATAAAATAGAAGCAAAAAAGCTTTCAACAATGGGTTACAAAAGAAGTTTTGCCAAAGTATTCGTAAATTTGGTCAGTACAAACTTGAAAACAAGATTAAATATTTAGAGGACGAAGTTAAACACTTGCAAATTAAAGATGAAATAAAAACGGAATAATCGCAAAACAAAGTGTAAAAATTGACTTAATGAAACCAGACCTTGTTTGTAAAGATTTTGCTAAGAAAAAACACCATGTTTTTTGTATTAATTAAGAAGAATCACATGTGGGAATATCCTTATTACGTTATCAGAGCTCAAAAGAGAGAAATATACCGAAAAGATTGAAAGAACTTGAAATTGATTACCCAGAAATGGAAATTTTATTAAAGACATGGAGATCCAAATAGTATAAAACCCTCTACAACCAAATGAAAGAATCTTTGAATATTTTATACAACGGAAATCATTTTACTACAAATATGGCAGAATCTCGACTGATTTATAGAATATCTAAATTACACGATGAAAATGGTTTCTAAATTTTACTAAAAACTCTCGATTTATTATATTTTGTTTGTAAATGTTTAGCATAACTAGGTAACCATTGTAGAATTCTTTTTTCATATTCACAAGGCATTTCGTTTTTATAACTTTCGCTGAAAATTTTTTTTAGCACAATCTTTGCAAAAAGCATCTTTTTCTATCTTTACTATACTGCCAGTTATTAACCCCTTGACTGCTGTAAACGTACATATACGTTTTCGTCCGCGGAGCCCTCACTGCTACGCCCGTAAATGTACGGAACACGATGTATCTCTTTGTTGTAGTCCACTACTACTGAACAAAGGGGCCCACACCATCTAGCGGCCTCAATATGAACTATCTGGACACTATTCTCTTGTTGATTTGGTGCTGCTACCTGATATATTATATTTTCAACTACCACAAAACCACGTGCATTTCTGTTCTGAATAAGTTTTGTCAAATGTCAGTCACAGAAGTGGTCTTGTCTTGTGCTTTTATGTGTTTTCGGACTTATTGAGGTGTTTTATTTATATAGTGTTTATTTATATAAATATAATTACTAGTATAGTATTACTACTGGACATAATTTTGTTGTTGTTGGATAATTAGACTACCATTATGTCTATGGATAACGAAGGCGAGTATGAGATTAGAAGATTTTTAGAAATGCCGAGTTCTGAAATAGGATTGGATTGAGTGATTTATCAGAGGATGATGACGTTGTTGATACTGACCCTTTATACCAGCCAACATTATCGGTAAGTGAATCTGAATCCGACTTGGATCTTGATTGTAATACACTATTATTAGAGGAGGTTAGTGATCTTGACATCGTTGAGGGAACAGAATTTACCTGGACCGAGTAGGGTAATTTCTAAACGAAAAAAAACTACCTCTAATGTAAATAGAAAAAAGAATAAGATAGAGAGAAAAAAACTGTTCAAACCTAAAGTAAAATCAAAAAAAACCAAAGTAATAAAAACGAAGGGGTTAATATAAATAAAACTAAATACACTCATTCATGGACATCAACTGATTTTATTCCACAAGTTTTTGAATTTGATAATTCGGAAAGTGGGGTAGTGGATTCAGACACATTTTCAGAGAATTGTTCTGAACTGTATTGCTTTGAAAAAATTATTACTGACGAATTGTTAGATTTAATTGTTTTGGAAACAAACAAACAGTTTGAGTACATTGTTTCCACATCCCCCCCTTCAGAACACTCTCGATTGAAAAAGTGGGTCCCAATTACGAAGAAAGAAATGAAGTTATTTTTGGCTACTACAATGTTGATGGTACATAACAAAAAAATAGCCATTGAAGATTATTGGTCGAGTGACCCTCTTCATAAGAATAGTGTCTCTAAATGCATGTCTAGAGACAGGTATTTTATTATTTTGCGTTTATTGCACTTTTCTGATAATACACTTCCTCCCGCTCATGGCAAACTTAGTAAAATAAAGGAAGTGGTTGATATTTTCAGGGCAGCATTTTCCCGCAACTTCAAACCATTTAGAAATCTATGCATTGACGAAAGTTTGTTGCTTTTCAAAGGACAGCTTGGCTTCAAAATGTTCATCCCTCAAAGAGAAGTAGGTTTTGGAATTAAATTATTCCTGTTATGTGATTGTGAGACGGGTTACATACTTGATAGCATTGTTTATACTGGGAAAGAGACACTGACTACTCCAATTCCGAAAATCTTGGTATTTCCGGAGCAATTGTGACAACTCTTCTCCAAAATTATCTCAACAAAGGCCACTGCTTATTTATTGACAACTGGTATTCCAGTCCCGACTTATTTACATTTTTGCACAAAAACAAAACTAATGCTTGTGGGACAGTAAAATCTATAAGATTGGGAATGCCACAGTTTCAGAAAGAGCTAGAAGTAGGTGAGCGGGAAGCCCTAAATAATGGCACAAGTATAGCAGTCAGGTGGATTGATAAACGAGAAGTTGTCATGCTGACATCGGAGCACAAAGATGAGATGGTATCTACTGGTAAACTAAGACAGAAAAACAAAAGCGGCCATTGTGAAACCCATATCTGTTCATGACTACAACCAAAACATGGGAGCAGTTGACAGGTCGGACATGATGATCGTCAATGTAGAATGTGTACGCCGAACTACTCGATGGTATAAGAAGCTTTTTTTCCATTTTTTGGATATGTCTATATTAAATGCACATGCCATATATACCTTTGTCAAACAGGCAGAAAACCAACGTTGCAGCAGTTCCACCTAGAGCTTGTTCGCCAAATAATGGCTGATAATTTGGAACCACGGACAAAACAGAAAGGTGGCCGACCCTCTGTGGGTGATAATCCAATGCGTCTAACACAGCGTCATTTTCCATCTCTTGTACCATCCACGGAAAAAAAGAAAAATGCACAACGTATTTGTCACGTTTGTAAAAACACACACAAAACAAGGAGAACAGAAACGCCGCGAATCGCGCTACCAGTGCGCTGAATGCGATGTTGGGCTGTGTGTGGTGCCGTGTTTTGCACTATTTCCACGAACTCAAAAATTATTGAATAATAACTCAAAGAGCTTTAACAAAGTGTAAATACAAACAAATGTTCTAAATAAATACGTTTCTTTTCATTGTGAGTATTATTTTTCACTTGCTAAAGAATTATAAACAGATAATTTCCTACCCATCTTTAGTTCCTTCAACCCCCCTCCCCCCACCCAATCCATTATATAAAAAATACGGGTTTTCCCCTAATTACTCCTTATTGTATTCTGGAACTGGCCCTCTAAATAAATAGTACTCAGAGTGCTGTATAATATTGTTTTTGCCAATAAAATGATTAACATTAATTTTGGTTGCAAGTGGCAAAAAAACCCCGCAGTGAGGTGTCAGTACTGCAAGAGTATCATCACAGCATTCAAGGGGTTAAATTCAGAAATATTTTTAATTTCTTTACAAAAGTAACAATTTTTTTCTTCTAAAGTTAATTTGTCCATTTTTATCATATAATTCCTTACAATAACAGTCTTTTCTATTCTCTTCTTGACACTTTGTACATTTCTTTTGAGACTCCATTTATATAGAAAAATTATTACACGATGAAAATGTTAAACTCTTAACTTATGATATTTGGTTTGTAAATGTTTTTTGATAATTATTTAACCATTTTATAGTTCTTCCACATTCACATTGAGTATCTTCATAATATAATCTATGGTGATTCTTCTTTACACAATCTTTACAATATGAGTCTTTCTTATCTCTACTATAGTGATCACTATTAAACTCTGAATTTTTTTTAGTTTCTTTACATTTAAGACATTCTTTCTCTCCCAAAGTTAATTTTTCTATTTTATCATACAGCTCTTTATGATACTTCCTATAACAATCTTTACAATTATAAATAATTCCATCTTTTCTACTCTTATCTTTATAAAATTCTTCAAAACCTTTTAATTCTTTGCACATTGAACATTTCTTTTGGGCCTCCATTTATATAGAAAAAATCTTTGACTTTCTCAATTCATATTCATAAAAACTTTCCGGTTATTTCTTCATTATTTAAATCTTTTTATACTATAAGTTACAGGATCTGTGTTATTAATTTGATAAATCACAAAGATTTCTCTTGACCAATTGTTCTTATATTTGTTCGAAAATGTTGTTTTTTGTACTAACAATTCTTACATGATCATTGATTTTAAATTTAGTTTTCGTGTGAATTTCTGGTGGAACATACTTAAAACCCGACTCTAATAACTCTTTTTCTGCATCTTTATCTACGTCTTTAGGCTTCATTTTGATTGTGCTATGAACAGTATCGTTATATTTCTTTACGATTTTTTGAAGAATATCGATCCATTTAAACTTTTTATTAATCTCAAAAATTACTTTCATTCTCTCATTTTGAGTTCTGTTATATCTCTCTACAATACTTGATTTCTCTTCGTTTTCAGTATGATAAATCTTAATGTTGTATTTTCTCAAAACATCGTTAAATTCTTTATTTTTAAACTCTAAACCCTTATCTGTATGAAGTAAGTTTGGAGGTTTGTGATTGATCCTTATGGCATCTTTTACTATATCTTCGAAAGCTTTTGAAATATCCTTGCCGTTTTTTTCTTATTGATAGCTCTTGAGAACCAAGCATATTTTGAGAAAGTATCAAATAACATTTAACATATACTTAAATCCATCATTTTGATCTGAATAGTTAGACATTATAACTAAATCTGCTGCCCATAAATCGTCAATTCCTAATGTTATAATTCGTTTTTTCCTCTTTTTTAAACTTTTTTCGTACCGGTGCATGAATTTCTCTAGCTTCAATCTCGATTTCTTCCTTATTCTTAGATTCTTTCTTTACTTGTTTTTTCATTTGGATTCTTTATAAATTTACTCTTATTTGTCTTACATTTTGAACATTTTGCTGCAATTCTATACAACCCGTTTTTGAGTTTGAACGATTTTAGAATCTATATTTTTCGTTTTTTTCTTGCATTTGTGGCAGTGAATCAAATCATCTTCCATTTACATATCAAAGTTTCCAAGTTTATTTAATTCGTCTAATATATCAGATTTTGCTTCATTTTTATAGCCATACGGTACTGTATCGATCTTATTTTCTAGGACAATTCTCTTATCATCTTTAGCGTTCAGTGCCAGCTTGTTTATGGTAACAGTGTACAACTCATGTTTATAACTTTTGATGACTGTCATCTCCCTAAATTCTTCTTTATCTTCGAACAAACATCTCTTCAAGTTTTCGATATTTATTGTTTTATTTACAACGCTTTCTCTTAATTCCTTTACACCTAACTGGGTTTTTATCTAGATATTTGTACGAGTACATCTTAGACCTTAAACCACAAAATTCTTCTAAAACTTCGCTATTTAACTCATCTTTGAATTTCCCTATTACCTTCTTATTTTTAGTAGTGAAACATTCATGATCTTTTGGATAATCACTTGTATCAAAGTCATCTATATTTTCTTTAATAATTTTTAAAAGGATCTCGTTTCAATTCTAGAAAATAACTGTCTGTATCCATGTAACACAGATTCAAATCTGGATCAAACTTCTTTAATTTGTTGTAATAAAACTCGTACATTAGCAATTTTGAGAGGTCGAGAACTGAAAATCCTATGTAAATCGGTTTGTTAAATTTAACCTTTTGTTTGTACATGTGACTCGCTATACAGTTGTCGTCAAAGATGTTAAAGCATTTGAAATTTGTTTTCTTGGCCTGTTTCATTGAAAATTCTTCATTTCCTAGTCTAATATCGCATCTATTTCGCACATTTTCCATACTTTTTCCAAAAACTGAGTTGTTCATCAGCTTATAAAAATCTTTCTCAAAGTCACTTGTAGCTTTGGTCCTCAATATTAGTATTAAAATCAATGTATTCTTTCATAAAAGGCTTCTGATCGAATGCAATAACTCTATTCACATGTTTCAAAATCATACCTTGTTCCAAATAGAACTTCAAATTTCTCGAATGAACAACGTATTCAGTTTTATCCAGTAGAGTTGTGCAAAGTTTGTTTTTAAAATGTTCTGGAGCAAGAGGTAAATCCTTGTGATGTTCGTGTAAAATTCGTTGGATATCCAAGATCAACTTCGAGAATATAGCCATAATCTTCGTCGCCAGTGAGTTCTAAAATTGTTTCTTTCCATTCTGCAGTTGTGTAAGTTTTTGGATCCATCCACTTGATATCACTAAACGGCGTTCAAGTTTTTGCATTAGGCCCATACCCATAAAGGTTATTAGCATCAACGTATAACAAATAGTTTTCGGCGGGCTTTGTCTTATCGAAATCTTTCAAATATTTGTTATTTGCTTTTAACATATCGCTTAATACACTGAGAAATGCCCCCGCGAATGCCTTTTTCAATCATCAAATACATATTATAATCGTTAATTAGCTGAAGCTCAATTTTCCGTTAATTTTAACATTGCGTCCCATGCGAGACTGGGAGCTGTTAGATAGTGTGCCGGATCGAGTTTATAACAATTAAGGCAAATGTTTCTGAAATTTTCGAATATATCAGCAAGCAATAAAACATCTTGAATGTTATAGAGATCAGAGTAATTTCCTAGATTTTTCTCTTTTAATTTGTTCCAAACATTTAAGTAGTGTTGAAAATCTTTCTCAGATATGCTCTCATCTGTCAAAAGTGAATAGAAATCTTGAATTCTCAATTCTTCTGTGTAATCAAGTTTTTCAATACTGTCGATAAATTCATAGGGAAATATTCCTTTTCCAGACAATATTTTAAAAATCTCGTCGTCGTCATTTGGCTGTCTTTCTATAATTTTATTCAATCCATCCTGTATAAAATGATTTGTATGTTTGAAGTCTTCTTTCTTTAAATTTTTCGCTAATTTTTCAATAGATGAGGCCATGAATCTGAACGTGTCTACGAAAGAGAATTTTATGAACTTTCTAGGTTTGTCACCATCGAATTCATAGCCATATCCAGAATTTACAGAATAATTTATATATTTTTCATCGGTGTTTGCAATCAAATCAACATTTCCATATTGTTTTAGCCAATTCTTTTATGTACAAATGCGTATCGTAATTAGACATATTGTGACAGAAAACGGGAATATATTCTGAGGAAATTTCAAATTCAGATTACAAATTCTATGAGCTGCACCTCGAAATTTTCCAGTCAAATGACAGTGATCTCTGCATTTTTTGAATGCATCATAAGCAGAACTCCCAATTATCTGGTAAAAACCCTAAAGTTTTTTCAGTGTCTTGATACGATATTTCTTCACAAATGTGGCAAAGATTTGAATTTTGATACGAATTTCTTCTTCGTCAGTCAATTTTCATGGGCTTCATGTTCTTTGAATTATATTTTTTAGCTATGTACTTCGATAATTTATTGAGTTCTTCAAACAATTTTGCAGGAACGTTCGGCAACTCTTCTTCATTTTTTGGCTCGATAACATATCGGCTTGTACATACGATTGGTCACATTAGACACTAAATATAGAGTAAAACCATAAGGAATATGCTTCTGAATCTTGGTTGTAGTCGATTTTTGCGGATTGTTTTTGCATGTGGGAATCTTCTCTAATATGCTTTCAAAATCCATATAAATAACGTACGGATGGCTAAATTTCTTTTGATAATTAGTAAATTTAGTTGTTTGACCTGGAAATGGCATAATTGGCTTACAAACTTCATGATTTTTACAAATTTCTAAGTGATCTGTTAAATCTCCAGATTTGTAAAAATGGCTTAAACATCTTCGGACACAAGGAACGTCTTGTGAGCATTTTTTGATATCTGTGAACTCGCTAATCTACTTAAATCTGTTATCAAAACATAATGGGATTTATCATCTTGTTTAACATACAATAAATCAACTTCTAACTTGGCGTCATAAACTTCTGAAATTTGCAACGGTACTATGTGTAGTTTTTCATCAAAAGTATAGACATTTACAGACATTTTCGGATACTTGTACTTTGCTTTGCTGCTTCGTTTTTCAAATAATTGTATATCTTTTAAAGGACATAGGATAGTCGAATCCAGAAAATATCTCATCGTTCACGAATTTTTCGTATTGTTTTGCTCTGTCAACATGAGTCTCGGGTTTTTCAATAGCGCATCGGATAGAGTAAATAAAGCAATAATCATCTTTATTTTTGATATTTACACAAGCTTTTTTATCTTTGATTTCCTTTGGTAAATCGATATATGATCCTGCGTTTCATAAATTCATGTTTATTAAGGCTCAAAACTAGTTGTTTACAACTTTTAAATGTCCATCCGGAACCTTTATTTGGATTATTCGTTTGTTCTCGATGTGTTAATTTATTAAATTGCTTAGTAATAAAGTCGTTTACGTCAAAGATTTCGTCTGCTTTGATAGTAAAATACATTAGACAATGGTTTGCGCGTTCACCATTCACTAAAGTTCGTTCGTATTCACATTCCAAAGAGAGATAGCCCTTCATATTTTTAACATTTTCTTGAAATTTCTCGATTAAACTTTTAATTTCATCTTTCTGACCGCATAATTGAAAGATATTTGTAAATTGACATGGAATTGTCGTTCAAGTTTGTTAAAATGTATTGCTTGAAAAGACCGTGTATTGAGGATAAAACTTCTACATCAATGATATTTTCGGATTTTACTTTAAGAGTTTTATCAATTTCTTCGATCATTTCAGACTTAGTTTTATCGTTTGTTTCTAAGGACAATTTTTCAGCGATTGATTGAATTTTTTCATCATTAAATAGATTGAGATCTTTTTTATCTTCCTTAAAGCTTTTCTTTAATTCACGCAATTTTTCTATATTGTACATCTTTTCGTGACCATCGATTTGATTCTCTTTAGCCCAAGTCCTCAAATAATTTAGTTCTTTATTATAAATTTCTTTGTTCTTCAAATGATTTTTCGAATTGTAATGACGAGTATAGTGATGTTCAAAAATGTCTTTTTTGCAGTATGGGCACTCTATCTTTTTCCGCTCCATATTTAAAGAGCAAAAATTTGTAAACTAAAATTTTGAGAAGTGGTGATTTTTGTGACAACTTGACACAAATCAGCACAATTTCTGGTCAAATGTTTTCAGATTGTTCTATTTGTTATAGAAAAATCTTTTAACTAAATTTAGTTAAAAGATTTTTTCTATAATAAATGGCAGCGCTGTTACAAGAGTTGAATAAGGTTGGTGAACTAAGATTCAAAGAATATAAGAAATTAGTGGAATTGGAAGAAAAAAAGAGATATAGAATCTTGAATTTGGAGAAAATGAAAGATAAATTCGGGTTTACAATAATTGCCGAGTTGGAAAGATTGTAAAGTACACTTGCCGAACAGATTTTTGACTGTTTTGGATGAGAAAAAGATTAAAGAATTAAACAAAAATGAAAAATTACACTTGGTTGTTACTGGAAAGAAGACTATAAAAGATAAAGACTGTGTTACAATTAACTTTGTAGAATAAAGATTTCGAAGATTTCTGGATTTTTTCATTAAAACAGCTTATAAATGTAGAAGCAAACATTGAACAGTAAAACAGCTAAAGATTCGGTTATTTAACATTCGTGCTTTCCTGTTAGATTTTATTAGATTTGTTTATGGTTCAATGGACAGTATTTTACATTGATTTTCTGTCTGTCCCAAAAGTGGTCTAGAACCGGCATATTCATATCTACTTATATATATATATATATATATATATATATATATATATATATATATATATATATATATATATATATAAATATCTCTCAGGCAGTCGGCAAGAAACGGCTATTCTCTCTACTTACAATAAACACTCTCCACGACGTGCTAGACATCAATATAAATATCATAATAGAGAGAAGTACGTATTAATAAAAAATCGCTTTATTATAACTTCAGCTTTTTTCCGACCTCACGCAACTTTTTTACTTGTAATGTGAGGTTCTATTTACAATAAGAAGTAAATTTACTGCAATGATCAATAAAACAGATAGCAACAACCTTTACATACATTCAAGTACCGTCTTATTTTCTAGTCAAGAAACAGTTTATATTCTGACTTTGATTTTCCTATGCACTGACTCAAGTTATTGGCCTGATATTGAGCGATTCGAAAATTATTTGAGAAAAAGATCTTATATCGGACTGTTTAATGTGCAGAATGGCGGCGATGACGGAGTTTCAGTATTATTACATAACTAACTGTTTTCAAGAAATGAAGAATGTGTGGTGTATATTTAAATTTATCTCATTTTTTATTTAGGAAACGAACCACTTAACCAACTTAAAGTGTGTTTAAGTTAGAAAAAGTAATGACTCACGAATTCTATGTGCAATTACAAAGTTTTTTTAATAGTAATAAACTTTACTTATTTCATAAATATGATTTACAACAAATACATTTGGTAAAGACTGTTTACAATGCGTGACACGCATTGCATCTAAAAATGAATATGAACAATTTATGGTTAACATACCACTGTTCTATATTAAAAGAAACAAGCAAAGTCGAACTCCTCCAAGACGAGCCTGTTCGGAGGATTCTCACATAATTTTACTTTATTAAAGTTTCTATACATAATCACTTTTATCTGACACAAAAATAGTACACTTATCAACCTTTTAAATTAATATGGAACATATATTGTGGTAGTGATAGTGTAAAAATTGTAAACCATTTTCTGCACTACCACTACTTCAACATATGGCGCCTGAATTCAAAAAAACTCTTTTTGTTGAAATTATGTACACACGTTATCAATACATGAGTAGAAACACCTAGATACCTTAGAGCCTGTAAAGTTCAATGGTTTAACTCAAATTTTATAGGCTCCGTGAAGCGTGTAATAAAATATAAACACGACAGCGTGGGTCCAGCGCCTCCCCCGGCCTAAGCTGCACCTGCGCTTGTACGATTAATTGATTCAATATTTCCCTGCGTTTGTGATAACACCGTTTGGTGAAAACATCATGAGACATGTTTTGTAATATTGCAGCACCGGTTCGTTGTCATATAACGTTTATACGTGTTGTTTTATTATTAAAAAAAAAAATATCTTCGATACTATGTAAAATGTTTATTGAAAACTATAAAACCTGAAGATTTTAAATAAAGTAATGTTTAGCTTCATTTAACTTATGTGAAAAAGGCTATAATATATTAATCTGTTATGTTTAACAGTTTCAATCGCTGTTTATTCTTCTTTGTTATTATACCTTCTGAAATCCGCACAAATTATGCAGATCAACATGGGTACCTCGCTAAACACATATATCTTCGTGTTCCCTTCAAAGATCCCCACAATATTGCCGAAGATGAAAATTGGTACTTCACTAATGAGAGATATCTTCGTGTTACCTTCAGATGTTCGTACAATCTAACAGAAGATCAACATTGGTACCTCACTAATCACAGATATATTTGTGTTGCCATTAGATATCCTCACAAACTTGCAGAAGATCAAAATTGGTACCTCACTAATCACAGATATATTTGTGTTGCCATTATATATCCGCAAAAACTTACACAACATCAACATTGGTACCTCACAAATCACAGATATCTTTGTGTTACCATCAGAGATCCAGAGTTTGTTAAAGAATGGACTAAAGGTAGAAGGGTATATACTGTGGCCTACTATATACAGTATTTACTTACATGTACTAATGTGTATTTATTAGACCAGTTTTGTTAATTAGCTTTCTATAATTTGTCTGTTACGTACAAATGTTAATCGATTTTAACGGACTCTTTGAAAACCCAATGAATAGAATTTAGTACACAGGTCAGAACTGCATGAAGGTTCGTCAAAATAAATTCTAATATCGTTGCATTGGTTTATCGATAACCACGGTTAGCAGCAAAAATAACGATGAACAAAGAAATTTGTAAATAAATAAGTATACTGTTGAAGTCAAGGTTGGGACACACATAACCGCACCGTGCCCGACACGTGAGTCGGCCGATTGTCGGTGCGGGCTCGGCTCGGTTACCGTGAGGCCACACATGTCCGTATGCAGTCCGAGCGCAACAATCTCACTGTTTGTACTAGAGCATGTTTCTTTTGAATTCGAAGTGACAGATACTTAAAAAATATTCGGAAGATTAAGTATTGCTTGAGAAAAATTGTTAATATCATTGTTGTTATTTTTATTAATCGCTGTGATGAATGAAACATTGTAATTCTACAGTAAAGCTTTGTACAATCAGCTAGTATGTAAAATTTTGTAAATATCATTATCTTGGTTATATTTTTATCCCTATAATTCTTGTTTATTGTGTTTCATTGCAATGAATTTCGGTCAAATACACTATGAACAGTATATTTAGTGTGTTTTTTGTGTTAAACCCAAGAGCTATAGTGTGATGCCAGAGAGTTTGCCATGTCGCAAGCCCTTTTTATAATAATTTGTAAAACATAGTAAATATTTGTAAAATATATATACTGGAGAACTTACAAAAAACAGATTTTACAAAACGTTTTTCTTTTATAGCTCCGAGGACAAATAATTTATTGCCAGAATTAGTCAAGAATAGTAGAAACACAAATATATTTTCTAAAAAAAATAGAGTATGGTTGATCGGTCAAAATGATATTGAATATTTGTTTAAGATAATACATTAGTGTATGGTTAGTCTTGTCTGCTAAGTTATAATAATATTTAAATAGACACGTTAGAGCATTATAAAATAATTATTTATAGTATAATATTTAATGTTACATGTGTAAAGCCTAATATTTGAATTGTAAATCATGCATAAATCCTTTTTGTTTAATACAGCACACTAGTTATACTAAATTTAAAACTTTGAAACGTAAGAGTACATTATTTACTACATAAGCTACAATAACTCATTTTTATCATTTCATTCTTGCTCGATTCCGCTATTTTTATTTTTTACCCTTTTTGTATATAGTATCCCCAACACAGGCACAGCCTCTTATGGGTACCTAAATTTCCCTTATTTTGTAAATATATTGGCCTAATTATTAGTTTAAAAAAAGAAAGAAAAATCTAAAAGGATGTAACCTACTTTTTATATTTTATTACTCTAAGTGCATAAATTTGAAAAAAGTAAGTATAAAACATTTTTTTATTTGTTATTTACTGCTATTGTAAATACGTTATATCATAGTATTATTTATTATTAAGCACTGGCAATAATATTTATTTGTAAAATATTCAGTTTGTTATTATGGGGAAATCAATTATTTATTATTATTTATTTTTAACATGGGTTTTTCTTGCTTGAAAATCTTATTGTAAATAAAATATTTTTATTTTTACTTTATTGAAGTGAAAAGAATAAAAAAATAAAAATGACATAGAAACATTCTAAATATGACCCTTACAAAATACCGGAATAAATTTATCAAGTAACTTCAATACATCAAAGAAAAATAGATTTTCGCGCAAATAATTACATGCTTGTTATGTTTTAATTAATGAAAAATGTTTATAGATTTTTCATAATTCGAATTTAGTTGTTTAAAATCACTTAATGTACAACATGGTTTTCAAATTTGTTGTAATAAGAAAATATGCACAATAAGAAAATATGACTAGTTTACTCTAAGGTAAGAAAATGTAATACTTTTATCAACAAATATGATTTTTTACGCGAACACAGGAAGTAGAATTAGTAGGCTATACTAAATAATTCACTAAAATAGAACGTGTAGACTACTTAAATAGTTTTAAAAAGAAGAACGCAACAGTAAACAACATATGATGCCTCTCGTAGACCGCACCGTGCCCGTCAAAATTCAAACTAAACATATCGGTGACGGTGCGGGCACGGTGCGGCCACGACGGTCTGGTGTCGGTGCGGACATGTGTGGACTTGCAGGTTGAAAACTGCGCTGCAATTCTTTCACCGTATGACGGTCAGCATACGGCCGACTGACGTGTCGGGCGCGGTGCGGTTATGTGTGTCCCAACCTTTATTCGTACTATTACTATTATTAGTTATTCTTGATACCAGTATCAAGAATGCTCTATCATTTACCTTCCTTGTAATATGAGTACGAATTAAAGAGATAAGACTTAATGGTGCTTTATCATCTATTGCGAGATCTGAGGACGTTACAAGTATCGAGTATGCTCTATCATTTCCCATCTTTGTAATATGAGTACGAATTAAAGAGAAGAGACTTAATGGTGCTTTATAATCTATTGCGCGATCTGAGACGTTACAAGTATCGAGTATGCTCTATCATTTCCCTTCTTTGTAATATGAGTACGAATTAAAGAGATAAGACTTAATGGTGCTTTATCATCTATTGCGAGATCTGAGACGTTACAAGTATCGAGTATGCTCTATCATTTCCCATCTTTGTAATATGAGTACGAATTAAAGAGAAGAGACTTAATGGTGCTTTATAACCTATTGCGCGATCTGAGACGTTACAAGTATCGAGTATGCTCTATCATTTCCCTTCTTTGTAATATGAGTACGAATTAAAGAGATGAGACTTAATGGTGCTTTATAATCTATTGCGAGATCTGAGACGTTACAAGTATCAAGAATGCTCTATCATTTACCTTCTTTGTAACATGAGTGAGAATTGAAGAGATGAGACTTAATGGTGCTTTATAATCTATTGCGAGATCTGAGACGTTACAAGTATCGAGTATGCTCTATCATTTCCCTTCTTTGTAATATGAGTACGAATTAAAGAGATGAGACTTAATGGTGCTTTATAATCTATTGCGAGATCTGAGACGTTACAAGTATCGAGTATGCTCTATCATTTCCCTTCTTTGAAATATGAGTACGAATTAAAGAGATAAGACTTAATGGTGCTTTATCATCTATTGCGAGATCTGAGGACGTTACAAGTATCGAGTATGCTCTATCATTTCTCATCTTTGTAATATGAGTACGAATTAAAGAGAAGAGACTTAATGGTGCTTTATAATCTATTGCGACAGCTGAGACGTTACAAGTATCAAATATGCTCTATCATTTACCTTCTTTGTAATATGAGTACGAATTAAAGAGATGAGACTTAATGGTGCTTTATAATCTATTGGGAAGTGTTAAATTACACGCTTCAGAATCCATAGGGAAGTAACTGAAAATATCCACAACAAGCATTTAGACATGGAGGAATGTAACGGTATGATGAGAAACACTTAGGGCTAGAATATTTTGTAGTTTATTTGATTATTATGGATGGGGGTGTGGAATAAAATAAAACAGGTAATTTAATAAATATTTATTAATCACTGGGTTACTTAAAGGATTGTCCAAAAATATAGAATAATAACTTTTTATAAGTTGTTTATTGAAAGAAATAAACGTATAATCTCTTTAAAATCCTCCAATTTACTTCCTATACTAGACAGACCCTAATAAAGGCGATTTTTAGTCCCTTTTTAGATGCCGGACGGATATTCAACTTTTCCTTTTGCCCTTTATCGTCACTTTTAAGTATATGAAAATATGATGAATTTTATATTTGAACACTTTTGATACTCTCTCAACGTCAAAACTAGCGCGGCTAAACAGTTGCTTTCTTTCTTAGAAAAATTCCTCTATCGATTTCGAGAAAAAACCAGGTGTATGCTTGTGCAATGCAAATTGCCTTTCTGCTCCTGAAACTATAACCTTATATTCTAACAATTCATGTAAAAGCCACCAATACTGTGATGATCTACCTTTTTCTTTCAAATATAATCATTTACAATGAACAACGAAATCGTTGCTTTATAGAATGAAATGTGCAGTACCTAAAAGAAATCAAGTTACACAGTGTGAATTTTTTTTATTTATTGAATTTTCCAATACCAAAATATGTATGTTCTAATTGCTGATCAAAACTCCAAATTACACAAACATTAATAAAAGTGAAAAATGTAATTTATATTTCATCATGCTTTGGTATCATCTAAATAATATCCTTTTGTTACAATTCAATCACACAGAGTTTAGAGTATCAACTACTCGTGCGGAAACTAAAACAAATTGTGCTGCTCGCTCCAATAATTTCCGTATCAATTAATTAGCTCTCCTTGCGAGTGCAGGGTTCCGGATGGCCGGGGTTATATCTCGAGTCAATAATTAATAAACGTTCTTTGATGTCACAGAGACGTGGCGTGGCATCGTTAGTGACAACTGAACCAGGACGGATTTGTCTCTGGGCCCGGGTTAATCTAACAATCCAACCTGATAGTGTAGGAGCTGATAGCTATTTGATGTCACAGCGACGTGACGTGGCATTGTTAGTGACAACTGAACCAGGACGGTTTTGTCTCTGGCCCGGGTTAATCTAACAATCCAACCTGATAGTGTAGGAGCTGAGAGCTATTTGATGTCACAGAGACGTGACGTGGCATTGTTAGTGACACCTGAACCAGGACGGTTTTGTCTCTAGCCCGGGTTAATCTAACAATCCAACCTGATAGTGTAGGAGCTGATAGCTATTTGATGTCACAGCGACGTGACGTGGCATTGTTAGTGACAACTGAAACCAGGACAGTTGTGTCTCTGGCCCGGGATAATATTATAACAATCCAACCTGATAGTGTAGGAGCTGAGAGCTATTTGATACCACAGAGACGTGACGTGGCATCGTTAGTGACAACTGAACCAGGACGGTTTTGTCTCTGGCCCGGGTTAATCTAACAATCCAAACCTGAGAGTGTAGGAGCTGAGAGCTATTTGATGTCACAGAGACGTGACGTGGCATTGTTAGTGACAACTGAACCAGGGCGGTTTTGTCTCTGGCCCGTGTCCAATCTAACAATCCAACCTGATAGTGTAGGAGCTGAGAGCTATTTGATGTCACAGAGACGTGACGTGGCATTGTTAGTGACACCTGAACCAGGACGGTTTTGTCTCTAGCCCGGGTTAATCTAACAATCCAACCTGATAGTGTAGGAGCTGATAGCTATTTGATGTCACAGCGACGTGACGTGGCATTGTTAGTGACAACTGAACCAGGACAGTTGTGTCTCTGGCCCGGGATAATATTATAACAATTCAACCTGATAGTGTAGGAGCTGAGAGCTATTTGATGTCTCAGAGAGACGTGATGTGGCATTGTTAGTGACAACTGAACCAGGACAGTTGTGTCTCTGGCCCGGGATAATATTATAACAATTCAACCTGATAGTGTAGGAGCCGAGAGATATTTGATATCACAGAGACCTGACATATCATGGTTAGTGATAACTGAACCAGGACGGTTGTAGTCTCCCACCGTGTGTGTCAATATAGACATTCAACCTGATAGTGTAGGAACCTGAGAATTTTGTACTTAATAAGAATACCACCTAAGATACTAATTAATCCTCATCAGCGCTAGTTTTGTTGGAGGTCGAAATGTGAAGAGTTTGAAAGAGTTAAAAATATGAAAACTTGATTTATTTTCTCAAATTCTGTATATCATGAGGCATTAAAAGAGAAAAGACAATAACACTGATTGTGTGCTTATACTATTCTAGTTGGCTCCCATCTCCCAGACATAGCAAAGTAGTTGTGACATAACGCAACATACTGTCCTGAACATACACTTGACATTATGCTGTGTGACACTAACCGTGTAATTATGATGAGAGATAATATTGTCAGTTTATGACATCCTTGGCAACAGACTGCTAGTATCGTTATAAACATATACTAACCGTGTAACTAAGATGAGAGATAATATTGTCAGTCTATGACATCCTTGGCAACAGACTGCTAGTATCGTCCTGAACATACACTTGACATTACGCTGTGTGACACTAACCGTGTTGTAAAAAACTAAGATGAGAGATTAATATTGTCAGTTTATGACATCCTTGGCAACAGACTGCTAGTATCGTTATAAACATATACTAACCGTGTAACTAAGATGACAGATAATATTGTCAGTCTATGACATCCTTGGCAACAGATTGCTAGTATCGTTATAAACATATACTAACCGTGTAACTAAGATGAGAGATAATATTGTCAGTCTATGACATCCTTGGCAACAGACTGCTAGTATCGTCCTGAACATACACTTGACATAACGCTGTGTGATACTAACAGCGTAACTAAGATGAGAGATAATATTGTCAGTCTATGACATCCTTGGCAACAGACTGCTAGTATCGTCCTGAACATACACTTGACATCACGCTGTGTGATACTAACAGCGTAACTAAGATGAGAGATAATATTGTCAGTCTATGACATCCTTGGCAACAGAATGCTAGTATCGTCCTGAACATACACTTGTAAAATTACCTAGCAATAATTAAAATCTTAGGTGACTAGGCGTTAATGAAGTCTATCACATGAGGCGCTGGAAAAATTTCATTTATCTCTGTCTGTCTATATAACCGTTTTTCCTACACAATATCTCGAAAATAAGCTGACTCATGTGCTTGAAATTGTATATCAAGCTTAATTTATACAAAAGAAACCTAGTCAAGGAGTATGATCACATCTCGTAACAACAGATCGACGGTATGTAGTGAAGGTTTGTACGCTAGTCCCTGGTGAATGTTGGCCGCAGAATCCGAGCTTAACATGTCCGTCTGTCCGCGCATACTGTTTGTCCTCTCATACACTTACACTTTACGTTATCTCTTATATATATATATACAAAACTCAGTATATCAATGAACTCAATGTTTGTAGTTCATGTAAAGAGATCCCCAAAATTCACAAAATCTCTTCATATAACGTTTTGGAATGCTTTTCTACCCTTCTTTCTCTAGTATTAAAAATTATACAATAATGCTTATTTGTGAAGATCGACAGAATAATACCTTCTCGGGTTAATTTAAAAACTCTTCATTAAACAACAGTTAGTTGAAGCCTAAAAATTAAAATTGGTTTTCAATAAAATAATTTTTTTTCGTTTTTGTAAATATTTAGATTGCATCTTCAATTGCTTAATGCCCACTTGTCACGTTAAAGTTTTTCCCGAGAAAGGTTTTTTGTTTTAAATATATAAAATTAACTTCTTGATTAATTTTTAAAATCGAACTGAAAATTAAACTTTCTTATTAAATTCAAATAAAATTAAATGTCCAGATTTAGTTTAAGATTAAATGTACTTTTTCTCTATAAAAAGCGAAGCTAAATAGGACTGAGTTAAAAACTTTACAGAAACTTCTTCATAGTACGTGTATTACTTCCTGTTACAGTTGGCACAGATTCAAAGTGAAAACTGTAATTAAACTATATTCCTTCAAAACTTATTTACTACTACTTTAAATCTTGATGTAATTAATTTATTTTCTCTTTTGAATATTTAATTCATAATGATTCCAACGTTTAATTTAAATTAAAGATTACTTTACTTTAACAAAATCTTGCTATAATTCTACTATCAATAACAATGTTGCGTTAATAACTAAGTACGCTCCAATTCCTTCTTAATTCATCTGTATCAGTACCATACAATATTCCATGAAAAATGGAGAACTAACATTAGTTGATAACAAATTTCCCATACAAAAATCGTAAATCAACTAAAAAAATTCTAATTGCACAAATTCCCACGTAGAACAATTTTAAAAAAAGGAACGTGTGCACCACTAAAATAATGCGTTTGAACACTGAAAGCTCTGCAGAGATTTGCAAGTCGGAGTTTGTAAGGTGATTAAAAAGTCAAAAATCTCCCCTATATACTTTATTTAGGACAGCGTCTAGTAAGTATCTGACTGTGTCTCAGACTTGACACCTGGAATCTGGAGTCATGATTATCTGATGAGATCAAATTTCTATTTCTGAGATACATTTTCTATTATGACCGAATACAAAATAGTTTTGAATTAAGGAATAGCTTTCAGCTGCTGAACAGTTTAGTTACCTGCATTGTTCAATATTTACCGGACCAGTTTGATTGTACATCTTGAACTGTGGCTCTAGAGTTAGCCGAAAGTTACCAAATTTTGTCGTGGATGATTACAGGGTAATTCTTTATCAATAAATTTGCTTTTTAAAATTATTTATCTCTTAAAAATACGTCCATTTTTTGTAGCATATGACCAATCCGTTTGACAGGCATGTTTGAATGTTTATTTAATAGGGTTATTCACAGTATTTTACAAATATTAATAGTATATATTGTGTAGAAACCTTATTTTTCGTAATAATGATGAGTTAAAAAATTTCTTTCCAGTTTACCTTACTTGAAAATTACTATTTATTCAGCATATTAGCAATACACGGGTACAAGCAGTTTTATAAATAATACTAAAAAAATGCAATAATAATACTCTTCATCCACTAATTGTTTTCATTCACCATTACGTTACAAAAGCCTGTGTATAAAGGAAATCCCGCAAAGATCTCCACATGCCTTTCACTTAAGTATACTTGCTAATTAATTAAGTACTGCGCTAATCACACATCCGCAGTTATAAATATCCAGTAACAGAACATGGAACGTACAAGAGTTGTGCATTTGTAGAACCTGTGCTGCAGCAGATAAATTATACTTAACGGTTGTACCTCTCTTGTTGAAGGTAATATCACAATTTTATATGTATGCAAATTTACAGGTTCTCCTAGGATCCAAATTAAGTTTTATTATGCGTTTTTTGTTAACGTTTTCATGTAATCTACATTAAACTAATTATAATATGTAACAAAATTTAATTGAATGAACCCTTCCTGCCATAGCTATGTTATGTGTAGAAAATGTATGTTAAATTTAATAAACATTCTATTCAAATACAGTTATTATTTTTGTAGATTATACACATTTCTTATTCAATTTTGTTTCAATCAGAATAAATCTAAATCTTACAATTGGTAAGGATACTACGTTCTAAATTCAACAATGTAATGTATTAATCAGCTGATTTTATAAGATTGCGTAACACTACGTGTCGTGTAACATGCATCCCTGATCTTGTGCGCAAATTTTCAGCTCATATAATTTTTTAGATGTAAACAGACAGATAACAATTTTATCTCGAGATTTAGAGAAGAAATTTTTACATCCCCCACCCCATCAGACAGAAGAGATGTATCAGCCTATGTGATAACACAGATCAAGATATTTCTGTAGAATAGAATAGGCTTCAACAACGCTCAGCCAAAATTTCATTATTGGACATGCACTATAATAAAACGTCTATGTAGAAATGAAAGTTTATGCAAGATATCGTACGGAAAACCAGACATTCAAAATTAAATTTGTTCAGCCTTTTAAGTGAGAGGCTTCGATAACGCACAGCCAATTGAAACAGTTGATTGTTGTGGCTCACAAGAAGTAATGTTGCATGATGAGACTTGATATTCTTAGGTAATTAGCATTTTAACAATACTTCTGAAATATATCGCTTATTTATCAACCGATTTTCTTAAACTTGGTATGGTAAGACTTTTGAATAAAATGTCTAAATAAAACATACTACATATATGTAACTTTAAACCAATTTTAATTTTTAAAAATATTTACGTTCAAAGTTTTAATGAAGCTGCAATTTTGAATATACATTTATTAAGGGTTAATGTGTTTTCTGTAATTAGGTATTTGTTGATCATAAAGCTGTACACCAATTTGCAAATCATTACAATAAGGCCGTTCTAAAATTAAAAATTCTAGTTTGAAGTTTGAACTAGCGACTTTTCACATAATAAGTTTGAATATAACATTTCGGTTTCTCTTTACACCAGGAATAATACGTGAAACGGTTGGTTTTGGAATACTCTCGTTATCTAGTTTATACTGTTACGCGTTATTTAGTTGTATATTTAGTTCTGGTCATGATTTTATCTGGGAGTGCGAATTATCTTGTTGATACTTCTTGCACTGATAACACTTACTAAGGGTATACAGTTCTTTATTTATAGTTAAGTTATTTTGCCTCTGATCACTTGATGTCACCTTTCTTTCCCTTGTGTAAACTTTTACCTAGTGTGAATGTTAAGTTCAGCTCCAGCTCACCTTCCTCTTAGTGCAGCGTCTGGAACCTGACGTTTTCACAGACTTGTCTCCTGGATTCTTGTTCGTCTGAAGAGATCCGTAAAACTTCGGTGACGAAGCAGATTAAAGACGCTGCACCAAGACAAATGTGAACTGGAGCTACATTCAAACTGAATAAAAACTTCCCACCGTTGCTATGTTTCTTGTATCGTTATTGAAAATATTTAGTTGAACAACTAATGATTTAATTACACGTTAGAAATAATTATAATTGATAATTTTTGTTTGGTATTATTCAGTTTATAAGGTTATAGTTTTTAATTGGCAGCAGTGTTTTACGATTTACAACTTATTACTACCTACTACTTACTACTCCTCCAATTACCTCCAAATTATATAAAACAGTTTTACGTTAGAGATTATCTGTGATTTTCTAAGAACTTCAATATCATAGATGAAATTGCACTGTCCTCCTTACCAGCAATTTTATTTGTAATTTCAGCGTCATACAAAAAAATTGCAGTATATAAATTACTTCTTGAATTTTGATTTAAAGTACAAACTACAAAAACTATATGGAGTATTAACACAGGAAACACTATGTTTTTACTATGGAAATTCTCGGTTTCCCATGTCCACCAATGTTTGATCCACATGAACTTTGTTTGTTGTCAATATTTATGGAAGAATATACTCACAAGAGTATATCGAATGAAGCACGGTTATTATCGTCCAAAGTTTAGGCAGCGGAGACTCGGATACAAACTAAGTTAGCGCTGTCATCCTAAAACGAATTATAAATCCAGTTTTCACGTTTAAAATATTTAAGCAAAGTCGAGAGCTGTTAGCATTGTCGAATGTTAATTTGTTGTATCCTTACGCAAGAAATATTGGCTGAAATCGGAACTAGTAAACAAACATTTGATATCTAAGGAATATGCTAATCAATAAATTAATCGGAAATTTGCATACTGCAATACCTGTCATAGTAGAAGATACACAAAAATGCGTGATGAGAGTGGTTCTAAACAACAGCAAATAATTCATAACAAATAATAGAAAACCTTGAGTACTTGTCTGTTTACTGAAATTGCTTTGATGAAACCACAATTATCTTAAAGCTATGAAAGAACATACCTTTGTAAAAGAAATCTCACCAAAGCAGAAAAAAAATTTTCCACTGAGTAGTGAATTGTGAATGAAGAAAGTAAGCCTTTGATCTAAATGTGTAACTTTTTTAAAGAAAAACCCAAATGCAGGTATACATATAAAATACTTTACTATTTAAAAATGGAAACTGAAGTAAAATAGGTTACCATAGAAACAATCTCCAAACATACCTGACAATAATACACAATCACATCATGTATAAGCTTACATATATATAGTAAGTATAAAGCTTACTCGTTTTGGATCTAGTCAGGATTATTCAATAGAAATTTTCCTCATTTATATTTCGGCAAATAACAATTTATTAATCAAATATTACATACCTATAACCAAAAACTGAACATAGTTTCGAACTTCTAGCGTATTACAACTATTTTTATGTTTAGAACCTTTTAGATATATGATCGTATCACTCTGGTATACTTTTCGTACAAACTGTGACAAGTATGTACGATTTTCTGTTACAATATCAGAACAGCAATAAGAGTGAAAACTGAATTACCACGATTCTGGACTTATTCCAAACCAACTTGGCACAATTGAATTTAACGAGCGTTCAACAAGTTCCTCCCATTTCCGTTTGGGTTGAAAATTCAAGTATAGTGGTTAGCTATATCCGTTTGTATAAAATCTCACTTATTATAACTAACTACTAAAATCAAGAAAGTGTCCAGTAAAACTCTCAATAAAAACTAACTATATGCCTCAAATTATATATATTTACAATGAAAGACTATTTTTTTTTTGTTGAGTTTTAAAATAATATATATAAGGTACAACAGGTTTTTTTCTTGGGTGAAATGAATCGAAAAATCAAATTTGACCAATGATCTGTTCTGTTTAACGTTTTACCATCTGTTTGCTTGCAGGGTTTTTATTCAAAAAAATAATATTTTTTTTTGAAACTAATCAACCATAAAATAAGTGTTGGGTAAAGTACACTTCGTACGGTTATGTATCTTAGGTACGAAATTTCACGATATTAACCGTATACTAAGTTTTATTTATAATTTTCTTCATAGTGTCATGATACAACAGATGAGATGAAATATGTCTCAGCGTTCTGATTCAATATCCATTTCTACATATTGGAACAATAAAGTAGTCATCTCGCTTATACTAATGTCAAGGGTTTACAAA
>NW_025783661.1:0-25563 GCF_021130785.1 Homalodisca vitripennis
GGGGTTTTTAAATTTAAAGTATTCGACTCCTCGACCAAGTAAGGACGGTTGTAGTATCCCAAACCATCATTAGATCAGTTATCCTTGTTTTAATTTCTTTTACGAGCAATACATCTTTTATCTCAATTAACAAATGAAAGAACATGAAATGTTTGATTAACAGCTTCAGTACTGATTGATGTCAGATATGAAATGAGGACTACACGAGGACTAAACTCTGCAATTGTGGAGTGATGACTCACATCATACGCATGAATGTCCTTTGTAATTGGACTAAGCCTTAGTGAAAGCTTATCACTTGTGGGCACAACTCGAATTCTCGGAACTCGGATTAAACTTTAATCCAGCACAATTTTTTAAGAGTGAACCCTATGATGAGGTCGGATTTGTGGCATTGTACTCTACTAATATAAAGATCTTTAATTTGATGAACTACTAGGTCTATGCTCTCATTTAAGATTTCCTTCTGACTTCCTTGTGGACCATCCTCCTGATATGACCAAAAAATTGCCAGTTATTTCAAAAAGTACATTTATAGGTGTGTGCAGTAATGATGAACCAAGTTTTATTACTTTATCTGTAAATCATTTGGGAATTATCAAGCCTGTGCAGAGACTTTTTTTACACTCTGAGTTAAAATTTGCTCCTACTAAGTACATTGTAAAATCTGATCAAAACCTCAAAACTTTTCCCCTCCTTGGAATTATGTTACTAACATTGTGTATGTTACAAGCCATTAATTTTAAAACTCTGCTTTACTTAACTTGAAAATAATGTTAATAAAAGGAAATTTATTTTCTCACTTGGAAGCCTAATTATTATGATCGTTTTATGATCTTAATACATATACGTAAAACAATTCATCATTACCAATTGATGGAGCCATTTAATTTAATAATATTTTTCATTTTTGCCTGGAAAAATTGCATTCCTCTCTGTCTGTCTGTCTATCCGCACAATATCTCGAATAAATAACTGACCTTTGGACCCATGGCTTCATTTCTATATGATGAACAGTGAATTCGATGATGATGTATGTCACTCTATGGAATTTGGCGGAGCTAATACTTTTTACTCTTATGAGTAACCACAATAAATGGTGACTAAAATAAATCTGTAAACCAGCAGAGTAATATCGTCCTGAGGTTTGGACATGTGACGTATTAATACATGTAGCTTATTCGTACACTAAAAATGAAAAAAGAAAAAGTAGGTGACAAGATTTGATTTAAGCGCTCTCTTGCCATATGGAACTCTCCCTACTTTACCGGAATGTTTATAATCTAAACATTGCTATGAAACTTAACTTGATTAACAAATATGTGAATATATCATTTTGGGAAGATATCTCGAGAAAGATATTTCATATTATTATGTAGACTTTAAAATTGTGCACGAAACTATTATTTTACATAAAAATAATGCTTTTTATGATGGTGCATATCTTTCCGTGGAATTTCGGTGAGCGTCATTTGAAACCTATCACTCAGCGGGCTTAACACAATTTCTATTGTGTTTACCGGGGGATGTAAAATTTACTTTTCTGTATCATGACTGTGTCTATCATTCCACAAGTCATCTTGTCAAGAGCTATGGACTTGAGGTTTTTTGCATGCAACCTCAGCGAAGCCTGTTAACGCGACACGTGGTGTGGCGTACTCCTACCTTGTCTTATTCTGGAAGAACTGAATTCAATTAGTAGGAGATGACTTCTGCAATCAAGTCAACGTTCTTCTGAATCGAACCAAAAAGTTCGGCGACGACGAAGCTCAAAACGAACACTTCCATCGTTAACGACATAAGAGACACCGAGATAACAAAATAAAGTGTAATATAGATAGGGAGCTGTTCTTATTGTCTCATCATCAGGTGCACAACTGCAGGTAGGAGATGTTATACACATCTTGTACTATTATGATGACTATCAGCATGGATATATAGACTCCCAGAGAACCTCATGCCGTACCATCTGCCGGTTAAGACTCGTGAATGAGAATATCTTTTAGGATTTTATTGGAGAAACTAAATTTAGTTAGCAAATAAGCTTTTCATTTGATCAAGGCCTTTGAATTACCTTTGTGACAAAACTATCATTTTTAGGAGGTGCAACCAGTTGGAGAGATTTTTATTGTTCATCTACAATTTTACTTGACCAATACAATCATCCTTGGTAAAAGTGTTTTTTCTACAGGAGCTATGTTCTATAATATCACTTCCTGGTAGCTTAGCCTGCTGTGAACCTAGTTCGTATGAGATTCTGGCAAGAGGTTTTTCTGCACCCTAGCACATAATTATCTCAGCCTGACCTAAAGTAATACGTTTAACACTATAATACCAGATCAGCGATCAAAAAAGTAATTCTTTGAACAGAAGAACTGCCTAGCAATTTCATATTTTATAACTGTAACGTAGGTTATATAATCAAAATAATAATTAAATGTTTTTACGAACTAAAATAATGTTATAGTTAATAACAGAGATTATTATTTTTTCCTAATTTTCCCTTAATATTATAATGTATTAAAATATCTGAATGTAAATTGGAATTGTAGAGGCAAAGTATAAACAAACGATCTATGATTTTGTGCAAGGTACCTATGTAAGTATAAACATAAAATATGTAATTGTTACAATCATGTTTAACAGATTTATAAACAATAAAATTAGGTTTTAAGTGCTCATAATGTAACTAGAAAGTTAATTTTAATAATCTACCATAAGAAACACAACAGCAGTAGAAAATTACGTCTCGCTAATAATTGGGTAGCGCCTACATAAAACGAAAAACGCTTCTCATTCAGTTGTGTACATATATAGTGTCATACTGATTGAAAGGCGATAAACCTAAACTTCTGTACAATCGTGTCAGATAGTAGAAACTGCTGAAGCAAAAAAAGAAATAACTTGTAGAAACTTTCTTTTTAGACCAATCAATTTTAAAATTATATTTTTTACTATTTTTATACATTATATTATTATATAATATATATATAATTATATTATTATTATATATATATAATATATATATATATATATATATATATATATTTTATTTTTTAATAGACTACTATGGACACACACACACACACACACACACACACACACACACAATATTTAATATGAATTAAATCGATCCTCTTACATAGTATAGAGGATAAATTTATTAATAAAATATAATATTTGTATACATTATTTTAAAATAATTTAATTTCTTAATAAATTTAATTAATTAAATTGTAAATTTATGATACAATAAAAATTTAACTAAATTGTTTTTACTATTATTTTATTGTAATCCATTTAGCCTTCTTTTGAAAAAGAATGTTTGAAGTCCTGTATCTCCATAGTGATGTTTATTGATTAAGTTGCCCACAGTAACTCATATATTGTGTAGTGAGTGATATTTTACTTCATTATGAGTAATACAAAATTTATAAATAGACATATGGCTCATTTTTACTTTTACATTAAGTTACATCATACTTAGTTTTACATCAGTATTTTTTGTTATTGTACCCCTTCAAGCTAGCTAACTTATGGACATTTGCAATTCAAGAACATTATATGTATTCTTATATATATATATATATTCTGATATATATATATATATATATTTTTATATATATATCAGAACTTATCAAATCAAAGTGTGCTAGTTTTAATGTTTAAGATTTAATGCTGAGTCAGATACTTTATTGAATTTATTTTTTACTTGACAAATTAAATTAATATTTTCATTCATTTCTTTTATTTCTTCTTATTCTAGAATAAATATTTTTTATAGAAGACAAACTAGTTTTAAAAACACAAATGCAGCACTTTATAGTTGACCATAAAATAATTTTAAAAATGTATCCGCCAAAATGAAGTATTGACTTGTATAATATAAAAATAAAACCAGACATCTAAATAGATATTTGAATGATAGTACACAAACTAATTATAATACTCTTACATATCATATGACAGCAATGTTTGTATTTATTATTCGGAAAAAAGCAATTTGTCTCAGTTAATTTAAACTTCAACATTCATACTGTGTTTTAGTATGTAAATTGCTTTCTTCAGCACCACATTGCCCTCCCACAAGGAAATGAGAATGGAATCACGCAAAGTCTTTATAAATATTAGTTATACCTGGAACAAGGAATGTTCTCTTTTCTGCCAGTGCTGTGAGGAAGTTACGAGAATGGCATGTCTTCAGGGTATGAAAGCTTTTAGTTTGATCCACTATCTGGCAGGCTTCTACACAGGAGAAGGGTGTCTGCCAGCCTACAAGGTTTACAGGAACCTGAGTGATGCCCTCATCTTTGTTGTCCTATCCTCTACAGTTTGTCAGCTGTTGACTTCTCAATTAGAACACAAGGAATCTCTTTCAGTCAGTTGTGTAGTCTGCATTGCTTACACTTTGGCCCTCTACTATTCTCTCTGCTTTCAGGTTCAGCATCAAAAGATCTCTCAGATCTTCTCACTTCTTGAGAAAATCATAGTGTCTCTGACTGAAGTAACTGACGAAGGAGCGATCACCAAGTCTTTTCAACTTGATATGAAACGTTACACCAGGAACGCGTACTTTGGATTGTTTGCGTCTTTCATGTCAGCGTTCTTGTTCTCAGTCCAACCGTTACTACGCAGTGCTGCTTTCCTCGGAATGGATGGCAACAAGCAACTACAGATTGACACTTGGTGCCCTTTTGATCTCCAGACGGGTTATGTGTTCGAAGCTACGGTGACCATTCAATTCTTCACGGTGTTTTTGGGTTGCCCTCAGATTCTTTGCCAACAACTCGTTCTTCATGTTCCTGATGAAAGGAAATATCAGACTCTTCGAACATCTGATAGCATTTGGAGAAAACGTAATAGAGCTAAATCCAGTTCTCACACTTCAAACGAAAGACGCTGGTCAAAAATGTCGTAAGAGATTACACTTGCGTTTACTCCAACCGATTTTGGAACACAGACAGTTTGGTGATGACCTGAGGGTTCAGATTTCTGAAATACAAAGGGAATTCCACTTTGAACAGTCCGAAAGAAATATGAAACTGTTCATAAAGAATCACCAATTAATATTGAGGTAGTGTACAGCTTAAAACTGACATTCAATTTGTTTCTTTAACAGAAAAATTACTGGATAATTGAAATTAAAAAATTTGCTTAATAAATGTGATAATGAAACGTTTAATTATTACTTTGGTTTTTCAGATGCTCTTCAGAAACCTGCCAAATATACGGCCCCGTAATGCTTATGTACTTGCTAAGTTTGATGGCTTTTGCAAGTACTGGAGCTTTTGGTGTGTTACATGTAAGTATTTCTATATTTTATGTGTTATAAATTTAATAGAAACTTGGCAGAACCCTTATAGCATAATATCATACCTACATTAGTGAGCAATGATAAATTATATACAGTGGATGTTTATACATATATAAAGTCATTTAAAAGTCCTCACAGTATTGTATAAATTAATATTGGGACTATAAATACTATCATTTTTATGGAATAATTTTGATAACTTTCCAGTAGCATCTTTTGCAATTTAATTATTCTGTTTACAAGCTGCAAAACGTTTATTTTGACACTACAACATGGTTCAATTATAATACGTTTTTGTTGTGATCTAAGAAGATTGTGTAAATTGATAAGATTTACAACCTTTGTTTACAACAATTTAATATCACCTGTCTTATTTTGTATTTTTACCACATTCCCACTTCTCCACTGAATTAAAAATATGGATGTTTATAAAACAAAAATTATTTCTAGTGGAATTGAAAATTAAGTAGTTAGTCCGTCCTGGAAACTAAAAAATAATAAAATAAAAAATAAATGTTCTGAGAATGTCATAGCATTTATAATAAGAGCTCAAAAAAATCATAGATTCAAATTATGAAGTAACAGTATTCATTTACTAAGTTTTAACTTTCACAACTTGAGCCAGGACAAGAATATTAAACCATCTAGAACAGGACCTACATTGTAAATGTTTCAAACTTTAATCAAGCATAATTTTTTAAGAGTGAACCCTTTGAGGTCGGATTTGTGGCATTGTACTCTACTAATAAAGATCTTTAATTTGATGAACTACTAAACCTATGCTCTCATTTAAGATTTCCTTCTGACTCCTTGTGGACCATCCTCCTGATATGACAAAAAATTGCCGGTTATTTTAAAAAGTACATTTATAGGTGCATTAATGATGAACCAAGTTTTATTGCTTTACCTGTAATCATTTGGGAATTATCAAGCCTGTGCAGGACTTTTTTTACACTCTGTGTACGTGTACTACTTAAAGTTTGCTCCTACTAAGTACATTTTAATTTGATCAAAACCTCAAAACTTTCCCCCTCCTTGGAATTATGTTACTAACATTGTATGGTACAAGCCATTAATTTTAAAACTCTGTTTTACTTAACTTGAAAATAATGTTCATAAAAAGGAAATTTACTTTCTCACTTGGAAGCCTAATTATTATGAATTCGTTTTTTTTTGATCTTAATACATATCTGTAAACAATTAAAACAATTAATCATTATTAATTGATGAAACCATTTAATTTTAATAATATTTTCACTTTTGTTAGTTATTCTTTTGGTCTATGTTATATCAATTAATGCATCACATATTGTATTGAAATTAATTATTTGAACTTTTGAATTAATGTTTATAATGTTTTAAAAATTTATGACTAATTAATATAGATTTAAAAAATAACACTCTATCTTCTCACAATATCTTAAAATAAGATTTATTTATATTATTTCATTGTAACTTGTCACACCAATACGGACAAAATAGCTTATAGTGTTGTTTCCCAGCCACCAGTTTATAATTTTGTTTTCATGAATATTTTCACAGACAAAAGGGTTTCAAGGAATCCAGTCCATAGCAGTCAGTTTCTTCAGTGTCGCTAATCTTCTGTTCCTGTACCAAATGAGCAGGACCGGAGATGATCTGTCACAGAAGGTAAGAAACAATTTATATAGCAAATCTTCTGTTCCTGTACCTCATGTGAAGGACATTATCTGTCACAGGAGGTTGGAAACAATGTCTTTGGCCAATCTTCTGTTCCTATACCTCATGAGCAGGACAGGATATGATCTGTCACAGAAGGTAAAGAAACAATTTATATAGCAAATCTTCTGTTCCTGTACCTCATGTGAAGGACATTATCTGTCACAGGAGGTTGGAAACAATGTCTTTGGCCAATCTTCTGTTCCTATACCTCATGAGCAGGACAGGATATGATCTGTCACAGAAGGTAAGAAACAATTTATATAGCAAATCTTCTGTTCCTGTACCTCATGTGAAGGACATTATCTGTCACAGGAGGTTGGAAACAATGTCTTTGGCCAATCTTCTGTTCCTATACCTCATGAGCAGGACAGGATATGATCTGTCACAGAATGTATGAAACAATGTATATAGGTAATCTTCTGTTCCTAGCCCTGTAGGATCACTTATTTTTTGAAAGATAAAGAATGGCATACTGTAAATAGGTTATGCTATGTCCCTGTTACTCAGCAAAAAATTGTTAAACAGGCTCTTTTTTATGAAAAAAACAAATTTACTGGTTTATTTTGTTTTTAAATAGCGTTACTGGTGCGTTAGTATATTTAATGTGCATAGCAGTGGGTGGATAATTTCCATTAAATTTGGTCAAGTTCTGAAGGACCACTATTTCAGAAGATAAAAAATAGGAAACATTCACATGATTAACCCATGACAACATGATTATCATGTTGTGTTTATGGTAAAGTTCCACTCAAGGAAGACTGGCGGAAGCTTCAAAACAACAATTGAGTTGTTAGTGCTTTAAACTAAATTTGTGATATTCATTAATGGTTGGTTTTATTTTAAAATAATGATAACATTAAAAATAGCATAAAAATCAATTAAAAATATCAGGTTTTTGTGTTTGAATACAAATTATATACCGGTATCTATTAATTTAGCAATAATTAAGATTGATGTACATCCAAACATTAGTTTGGAGTCTTCGGTTTCTTTTACACTAAATTTTTATTTGCCATTGAAAAGGAGGTGAAAATAATAGTGCTTTAGTGCAACTGGAGACTAAAGATAGAGGTAACTCAAGTATTGACTTGGTATTAAATGTAGAACTTTGTTGTAAAGGATAATAATTTCTTTGTGCATATAATTTCATACAACATTGTGGTACTCAATGTGTAGTCTATTCAATCTATTCAAATTTAACATCGTCACTTATCTTACCTCATATTATATACTAAGGATGAGCCCAAAGATTTGGAACTAGTTCCCTTTAAACATTCCCGGAACAGTTCACTTCTTCAGAAGTCCATGTTCCACTTGAACAGTTTACTAAACATGCCAAGAAGTACCGGGCAATATTGGTCTGTTAGTCAGGTAATGGCAATCTTTTAAGTTGCAACATGTTGCTCCACTGGATCATTCAGAGTGATTTTAGGGGGGCTGTAATTTAAGTTTGACAGTGGTTAATAATCCTTCAAAGTGTTTGTATTAAAGTAACGAAAATCGTTTAAATATACTGTTTATTTTACTATTTTTATTTTTCAATATTTAATTATGTTTTAGATAATAATATTGTATTTTATATGAAAATTTAAAACAATTTTCAGTATTTCAGAACTGTTGCTTATTGTACTTGTTGTGATTTAAATAAAAAATTGTTTAGTTTACATTGATCATCAATAGTAACTATTATACAGTAGCATAAACTGTTTATGCTACTGTATTTTATGTGTAATGGTTACCTATTACATATCTGAAATGGATGAAAACCAGTAGAGCAAAGATGTTATGTTTATATTCATTTGTAAATTTCATTACAGTTTTTGTGTAGTAGAATATTTTATACCTCAAATATAACTATTAAATCACTTTGGAACTTTGTATGTTCTATATCGTTTTAGTACAAAATCTGCAACAATAATAAATAATGTAGGTAAGGCAAGAACCTATTGGAACGAAATGTCTGGAACTGAAATTGTCTCGTAGCACTAGTTCTGAGCTGGAAACGTTTAAGTCAGAATAGTTTGAGCGATGGAGCGGCCTGGGACCTCTATTATATACCTTGCTGTATGTACCAGGTATATTATTTATAATATACTATAATTTTATTAGTATATTCTTCTCTGTGATGTAACTTATTAATGGCGTGACTATTTTAAGAAGTATATTGTCTTTCTAGCGATAAGTAGCTGCATAAGTAAATGACATTAATTCATCCATTTCTTTTTTACTTTCTTCCTCATACATACAATAGGGAAAAAGACTGTAATGGTCCAAAAAATTTATTTTTCGGTTTCAGTGGATATGTCTATTTCTTGGTCCCCTGAATCAAAAGTTATTCTGTATTAAATTCTCATTTTTCATTCATATGTGTGTGGTCATAATGAAACAAATGGACTGGTACTGACCCAATGTTTAATTTAAGGGTAAATAACAGGATAAGATTTAAAAATGTATATTTTAGACGTTTTATCTATAAATGTATATTTTCTTCAAATATTAACATGTTTTTAAAATGTGTTTAACAATTTATATTAAACTTTCAATTTCTGTGTTATTTATAATGTGTAGTTATTGATAAACTTAAATTATGTTATAAAATTTAGGATTAAATGTAAAACAAAAGATGATAGATTTTGAGTATGGGTTAGAGATAATGACAGTTCAAGTCATCTCTCCTCAAGAACACTCTTTATCAGTACTCTCCACATTATACTGTTACCTTGTCAGTTGGATAAGAAATTCACATACGTATGATCCATAGGAACGAGTCAAATAATGCTAAAAAACCCACCTGTCCTAATTTTACCAGTTAACTGTACATTAATACCCTGAAATATAAACCTGTATAACGGAGTATTAAAGGACCCAGCCATTCATAACGTAACAAAAGAATTATCACTCAGATGGTCAGACAGACAGCCATTCGACCTTTTGACTCCCATATCAATGGTGTTCTTTCTTCGATGAAGAGGAACCTATAAACTAAGTTTAAAATCTCTAGATCTTTCTTTGAAGACTTATTGCACAGTTGGACAGATAAGGATACGATTTGAAGAAAAGGTCCTGTGTCAAGTTATTAGTAATACTTCCTCTGAGATTGTATAATGTGGAGAAGACAAAGTATGTTTCCCTTTCTACTTGGGTTTATGTAAATACCTATTCTAGGAAAAAATATTTGATGATTAAAGTACTGGATTTTTCTGTTTCCACTGGAATATGCTTTGTAGAACCAACTGGTTTGCCATTAATATATATATATATATATATATATATATATATATATATATATATATATATATATATATATATATATATATATATATATACAGGGTGAATTTAAGTTAGTGTTGAAAAATTTTTTGGGTGATACTACTCAGTATTATAGACCAAAATATGAAAATAAAAAATCCCTATCTCATCTATCTTTTAACTACGACCAATTTCGCTATTTTGTTAAAAAATCGTGTTTTGTTGCAATAAAACTCAATTTCCTCCATTATTTTTAATGTTTTTTTAATTCTGAATCCATTTTTGAAATCTACACAAAATTTTACATGGGAATATAATGGAGAAAAACTGTCTTGAAAATAAGTTTGATACAAACAAATTGCTAATAAATCAAATTTCTTAAGTTTTCGGCAAAAACATTAAAAAGATATTAGACCCGAGGAATTAAATGAAGTTAATTCTGAAGAGAGACCAATACCACAAAAAACTTGCCCATTTTGTGGGCTTTAAAATGACATAATGCAACGTTACTTTTATTTTCATCTTATACTGGTTATTAAAGAATCAGTATTGGAAAACAAGGTCTACTTAAAATATCACGGTGCCAAATAACCAGTCAAAATTGTGTTTGATTCAATAATAAATCAAACATAGGATAAACACATAAAGAACAGTTACAAAAAAGAATAATCATAAAAGAAAGTAATCTACAAATTGCTTTCAAATTGCCTGCCTCCGTTTCTAATGCAGGCTCTCGCACGCTTCCTCATTGCCCTAACCGTCACGTTCAAAGATAACTTGTTACGCACTATTTGGGCAGCTAACTCAATCCGGTTTCTTAAGTCTTCCTCAGAGTTTACAGTGGCCGAGTAAACTTCCTGTTTCATAGTCCCCCAAACAAAGAAGTCCATAGTAGATAGGTCAGGAGATCTGGCCGGCCAAGCTACAGTTTCAGCGCGACATATCCATGTCGGGTAATTGTCCGTTAACCACTGACGCACTTCATTGCTGAAATGAGGAGGAGCACCGTCCTGTTGGAAAACTATGTTGTCCCTCTGATTGTGGTCCATATCAAGTCCATCCAGAAGTGTGGGCAAGGTATGCTGTAAAAAGTCCAAGTAAACTTCACTATTTAAGGTTCCTTGAAAAATGTGGGGACCCACAAGTTTGGTTTCCGATGACTCCTGCCCATACGTTGAGATGAAAACGTCTTTGAAAGGAACTTTCTCTTGAAGCCCTGGGGTTTTGTTCGGCCCAATGGTGCATGTTATGCGTGTTAAAAACACCAGCCCTAGTGAAGGTAGACTCATCGGTGTACAAAATGTTTCTCAAAAAATGATATTGTTCAATATCACTATTGAGCAGCCAGCGACAGAACTCTACTCTTGGACCAAAGTCATTTGGTTCTAACGCTTGAACCTTTGTAAAGTGATAGGGGTGGAAGTTATTTTCGTGTAAGATTCCTAACACTTTACTCTGAGAAACACCAACTTCTCTGGCATGTTGTCGGCTGCTGACCTCAGGATTTTCTTGAACTAAATCTAGAACTCGTTCATCTAAGCCAACATCTCGAAGAACAGGACCTACCTCATTACGCTGCCTGTGAACTGTTCCTCTCTCCAACAAACGCTGATGTAGCCTCGAAAAAACTTTATCAGTAGGAACTCTACGATCTGGGTACCGAGCGTGGTATTCTCTCTGAGCAGCCAGAGCATTCCCGCCACAAAAACCATATACAAAATGCATCTCTGCATACTCTCTCGATGTGAAATCCATGATAGCTACGACTCAAATAACTATTTTTAAGTGGATAGAGGTAAAGTCAGCTGAAAGACAAAATAAAACCTGAAACATGGGGTATTCCTTCATACTTGTGATTGTAGAGATAAGATAGTCAGGAGTAAAAACTGATAAGATATGACAATCCGGAGGTAGGCAATTTGAAAGCAATTTGTAGATTACTTACTTTTTATGATTATTCTTTTTTGTAACTGTTCTTTATGTGTTTATCCTATATTTGATTTATTATTGAATTAAACACGATTTTGACTGGTTATTTGGCACCGTGATATTTTAAGTAGACCTTGTTTTCCAATACTGATTCTTTAATAACCAGTATAAGATGAAAATAAAAGTAACGCTGCATTATGTCATTTTAAAGCCCACAAAATGGGCAAGTTTTTTGTGGTATTGGCCTCTCTTCAGAATTAACTTCATTTAATTCTTCGGGTCTAATATCTTTTTAATGTTTTTTGCCGAAAACTTAAGAATTTGATTTATTAACAATTTGTTTGTATCAAACTTATTTTCAAGACAGTTTTTTCTCCATTGTTCCCATGTAAAATTTTGTGTAGATTTCAAAAATGGATTCAGAATTAAAAAAACATTAAAAATAATGGAGGAAATTGAGTTTTATTGCAACAAAACATGATTTTTTAACAAAATAGCGAAATTGGTCGTAGTTAAAAGATAGATGGGATAGGGATTTTTTATTTTCATATTTTGGTCTATAATACTGAGTAGTATCACCCAAAAAATTTTTCGACACTAACTTAAATTCACCCTGTATATATATATATATATATATATATATATATATATAATTTTTTCAATCAACATTGAATCACAAAAAGTACTTGCTTAGCCAGGACTCGAACCCGGACCTCTCACTTGCCGGTGAATGTGCTATCATTACACCACAGAACCCTTTCTTTTTATGATTCAATTGTATTTGGCCATATCTGTCACATATGCGTTTAAATAACTAAACTAACATATGATCGGAAGACCAAATAACTGTCAAACAACGTTATGTTTACATTCATTAAATTTGTATAAATGGCAATAGCCTTATTTAATGTTTTCAATATATATATACATTAAATTTGTATATGTGGCGTATGTGACAGATACGGCCAAATACAAAATAATTGAATCGTAAAAAGTGAGGTCTCTGTGGTGTAATGGTAGCACATTCACTCGGCTAGTGAGAGATTCGGGCTCGAGTCCTGGCGGAGCAAGTACTTTTTGCGATTCAATGATTATAGAAATATATATATATCAGTATCCATATGGATGTATTTGTATATATATATATATATATATATAAACACATAAGAACTCTCTTAAATGTGCATTTATTGTTGAATTAATGTAGAAATGAATGGACATCTCTAAGGTCCAAATAATATCTTGTCATCAACTCTCTGGTAATATGGAAAAGGCAAAATACAATGAGTAGAAATAAAAAAACCATTTGGCAAATATTGCCAATACGAATGTTGAGTTCAGCTCCATTTCACCTTCCACTTAACTTAATATGGCGTCTGAAGTCTAACACTGTCACAGACTTGACTCGTGGAATCCGGAATCAGTATCCGTCTGAAGAGATCCTACAGTCGGCGACGAAGGAGCTCAAAACGATCTCTTTACATTGTTTCAACATCAGAGATACCTAGACTACAAAATAATGTAATCCAGATGAAGTGTTGAATCATTGCATTGTCCCAGATACATTCAAAAGTAGAAATACTTTTGGATGAGAGCTTAATCTGAAAATAAGCAACCTGGAGCCATTCAAGTCAGTATTGTCACTATATATTTTGATTTTGTAATTAAAGCCACACCTTGACCAATAATACTTAACCCACTTCCAAACTGATATCGAAACATTTTGTCCTTGTTTTGAGTTTAATCAAAACAAGTTATGACAAAATTATACTTTTTCAAGTACAGTATCATGTAAAATATTATTGACAATATAGTCATATGATTAATATTTTGGCATCAACAATTTGCCATCAATATTCTTAAAAATGTATTAGTGTCAACTTCAATTCAAGCTAATCACCACCAATTTCAAGGGGGTCCTTTCACTGATTTATAAAACATCTATGATCATAAATGCCTTAAATTGCCTAACATTAAGTGACTCCTCCCCACATACAAGGAATTATATCTGAGACCACTTTGTTATTTTGACATAGTGTCTTGTATGTGGTCTTAGGATGACCCTTATTGGAGCACCAACAGTGACTACAGATGATTTGAGTCTGAGTTGATGACACGCCTATTACTTCTTAATTTAATTGTTTTGTCATATCAGACAAATATTATTCAATTGTGGTATATTTAGAGTGGAGGAGTTGCTGAAAAAATCTACGGAAGCAGGTGGTATGTCTGTTCTAAGAAGTTTCGGACAAGTCTGGTGCTGCTGACTCAACGAGTCAATATCACAGTGCAGCCCTGCGTAATCGGTGTCCCCAGCATCCCTCTCAGCTGTACAACGTTTGCTTGGGTAAATGAAAATTCCTTTATTTTTAATAAGTTTTTGTTATGTACTACAACATCTATCCAATACCATAAATATTTTTTATAACTATAGTGTAAATTTTAATTTTACAAAATAGTACATTTAATACAATTCTAAAGTATTCAGAAAACAGAGTATCATAATAACACAAATGCTCTAGAGGAAATTTTCATTTACAAATGTCATTGGTATAAAAATATTTATTGTACACTACAGTTTGAGTATGTATGTTAGAATAGCTGATAATTAAAAGATTGAGTATCTTTAATAAATAATTACTCTGCTGAAATGATTTTATAAAAGTAGATAATACTATAGATAAAAATGTAGATTTCGTGTCTAATCTAACCTAATAATCTTTGTGGCAACAGGAAAATTGATATGTGTGACTTGAAGGTATTCCCTGAGTAATTTTTTTTTACGCCATAATCAAATTCTATTGAAAACCAGTTTGAGACAGAATACACTGGAACAGCGTTCTGGTACCTTTCTGAATAAATATGTATTGGTTTGTGTGAAATACTCTACTCTGCACATCAGAAATCATAAAAACATTGTTTTCATAACTAATTTACCTGAGAAAAGTCTTTTTTCTGGGAGGTATTCTAGTATGTAAGAGTTTCACTTCCTCTAGTTTTAGAAATAGAGAACTTTTAAAAACTAATGATTCGTTTACTTTAAAGCAAACTGCTAATTAAAAAAGCAACATTCTTCAATAAGTGTTTCAGTTCATGGATTTTAATTTTTAATTTTTGCTCTGGCATGGAACTGATCCTCCTGACTCCTTCCTTATCCTTTATTCACACCACTCATTAGAACACAACATGCAAATGCTATGTAACCAATGTTCAAAAATATATAACAATTCAGCCTGTTTATTAATATTTATAGCTTATAAGTTTAGGACTGACCTAATTTGTTTGAAAGATTTTTGGTAGAAACTTTCATATATATTTTCAGCTCTTAGAAAGTTGTGTCAAGAACGGTACATAAACTAATGTGAATACATTAGTGGAGATATGTTCTTTGTTATTCAGCGTCATTAAATAAGTTTGACTGATTGTTGCACAAAGGAGAGTGGTGTTGGTATTAATTATGCATTTGCACACTGTGATAATTGTGGAGTATATGTGAAAAGGATCCCAGGATTGTGATATAGTTACAATATTTTTATATCAACCAGTTTTTTATGTATCTAATCCATAAAGAATATTGAAGATTCTATTTAAGAAGATTTTTATCTATTATGTTAATAATTCAGATCTTTTTAATAAGTAATGCAAATTTATTCATTCCAATGTTCCACTGAGAAAACAATCACACAAATACCCTCACATTACATTCCAAAGACCAACTCAACATGCATGTTTTAATGTTTAAAAGATGTTTACAAAAATGATGTAAAGAAAAAAGTAAGAGAACCCATGACGGTTCACTTCAGGCTAGTTTACGAACTTACCTGGTTACAGCAAAGCCGATGTATCACTTTTATCTGGACAACACAGTGGATGTACAAGAGTAGCACATCAACAATCACAAATATCGAGGTACTGAGGTAAAAAGTTGATCAATAGGTCTAGCTTACTGTAGAGGATGTCTTTTGGAATAAGTGAAGCTCTCAAAGTTTAAACATGAGAAAGTACCATTCATATTTCCTCTTCGAGTGGAAGAGGATAGAGCAGTTAGACTCCTCTTCTTCCTAGGTGACATGACTGAGATTGAGCCCACTAACCCTCCTCATGGTGATATAAAATCGGATGCCAACAGGATTATTCCCCTACTCCCAATCAATAACCTATCCATTGAGAAGCACGCAAAGGTTCTTTTAGAACTAAAAGCAATATGAGGTTTCTCAGCCTCTTATTGAACGAAAAGGAACGAAAAGGGAAAAGTAAACACACAAGGGATATTTTGTTATCAACCACAAAGATTTTCAGGTTGAAGTATCCACAGATACTTTAATCAAATCACATTAAAAATACCTTTATTAGTTGAGCGTTTCTCTGTACAAGTAGCTTTTCAGAACAACTCCAATCATCTAAAACTAATGGTAATTAATTCATTTAAACTTAAACTATATAAAAATACAAACCTAATTTTTAATTGCCAACACTTCTCTTGCCTTTACTTTAAAGGTAAGGTTCTTATCACGAGTGATTTCAGATCACAAGGGAGGGATTTGTACGACTTGGGACATGAATCCACTATTTAAATATCTGAAGGATATGTCAATGTTTCTATGTTCTTTTAATGTTTCTGTGCTAAGTTTTTCTCGACTAAAAAAATGCCAGGTGTGTGCTTATACAGTGCAAATTGGCTCTTGCTACCAGGATCAAAATATCTCACATTGTCACATACGAGTCCATGTTCAATAGATTATTCTAAAGAATCACATAATTATAAGTATTTAGTTTCTTTACATGTTTCAGTTCATAAAAACAATGGTATCATTCTACTTATTTTTGGTCCAAGTTCAAGGAATCAAAAATGTCTAAGGAGATTTGAAACACTTCAAGAAACAAATATGGATTGAAGAACACAATTCTCATTACAATGCTTTAAAAGTGAGGAGCACGCCATAGTGTAGTGGTAGAATCTGTAATAGTAATAAACTTACTTTATGTCCAGTTCTTGTGTTTTATTGTGGCATTTCCTGAATATAAATCTTTAAAAGGTGCGTAAGACATAGAGAATGCAATTTATGGATGAAGAATATGTTGTCTTGAAGGAGTTACCATGTCTCCAACTTCTGGCATGACTCTATAAAGGAGGACCCACAAAAAAACTGAATCTGTTATTCTACAAAATATGAGTGATTTATGAATTGTTTTGTTAACCCCTTAAGACTTTTTAGGTATCTAAAAGTATGTTGTTTTACTGATTTTTGCGGTTTTTTTACAGAGATAGGTTTTTACAGTTTAAATATAAACTATTTTGTGAAAAATAATTATTTTTGTGTCTTTTTCATTTTTGTAATTTTTTTATATACCGACTACTAAGTCCTTTTCACTATCTATGTCCTCCTTATAATCACGTAAACAAAGCCAGTCATCTCTTTGTGCGTCTATTTCAATGATGCAACACTAGATATAAAACCATAAAATACTCCAGGAAGAATGACATGCAATAACAAGAAGCAGTAGTTGAATGCAACTATAGTGTGAGCTAAATCACCAAGGTGCAAACTCTCATGACAGAGGACCATGGCATAAGTGCTGACATCTAGTAGAAAATCACGTGACATGCGGTTATCATAGAAATGCTTCGCAATATTATGGCAGACCATAGAATAAAACAGGAAAAATATAACGAAACCTAATATTACATCATTAGCACATTTTTACACAATCACTTTGAATAAAATTACTTCAAAATCCGTGAAGTATTTAATTAGGAGAAAACAAAAGTTTACATTTTAACTTTCGTTTAAGCACTAATTTTTCTGATATACTTACAGAAAATGTGGTATATCCTACAAGTCTTCTCTCAACTCATATGTTCTTTGTACAGAACAAAGAAGCAAAGTTCCAGAAGAACTAATGACAGAGCTTAGTTTTTGTAAACTTTGTACATTTGTCTAATAATTGTACCAGTCATTAATGCTAAACATGGAGAGAAGGCTCACTTTAAATTAATGGTTGACTTAAGTGGTAGTTGAAAAAGTTATGTGTAATTTTTGCTACTTGTCTTTACTATTAAAATATATTTGAACCTAGTTTGTAATTATGTAATAGGTTAGTTATTACCTGAAGAAGAGATCAGATTGCAGATCTCGGAACGTAGTGTTACTGATTTATTGTTTCACTGAACGATGGCAAATGTCCGGAAAAATCCTGTTTCCTTCACAATCCTTCCATCGTGAAAAATAACCTTCAAACAAAGGGTATAACTTACTTTTATGCTGCTTCTAAGTCAGCTTGTAAATAATCTGTAAGTAATAATAATTATTACATTTGTGATATTTTGTGTCTATGATAAAACTGAAGTTTTTAACTATTTTATTTGAAAGATGTGGACAAACAAAATAATTTTATATTTGTAACGTTTTATATTTATGTGCATTGTAAAAATTACAAAATTTTAATGTTACCGTAATTATATATTATGTCATTAATATTACTTACTACCGGTATTTTTAAAATTTACATAATAGCGCAGTCAACAGATCTAATATTTAACATTCTTTCAAGTTAAGTACCCACTAAATGTTTTTATAAACAAAGACACAACTATAAAAAGCATACTAAGCTCTGTATAAATTTTTTATAATACATTACCATGTAATAAAACAAGAATAAATATTATTTTTAAACTTATTACAAGTTTTCAAAATTTTTGCTATAAATTTATTTATTATATCAAATGAAATGTTATGGACTTTGATGTGCAATTGATATGATATTTAAATTAGTTAACTTTTCTAAATTTTTGCTTAAATATATTGATTACATCAAATGAAAGGTCTGTGCTCAATTGATAAGGAATTTAAATTTTTAATCTGTAATTAATGTTAGCTTTCTCTCCACCGAAACTACAAAGGCTGGAAGAGTAATGAATATTTGGAGTTACATTTTGATGTTTGGGTAACTTTCGTCTAAGTGTTGCTCATAGTTCATAATTTAAAAACTCGATTGAGGTGTAACACTTTTTAAATTATTGTTATCCATTTCAAGACCGTGTGATTTAAAAACTTCTATTTCTCTGAGCAGTTTCTCTTTGTTTAAATCTAGTAGATAACTGTTATCCAATGTCTTTGCTCAGATTTTATTTGAGAGCAGTAGTGTAGCCAAACAAATCGCTGAGCGGGGTGTGGTGTGGTCACAGACAGAAAGAAGGTGGATGAAGCTCCTTTAGGCTGGACACACACTGGAGGAGCAAATTGTCAGAAGAAAGTGTCACAAGTCATTTTTTCAAAAGCGTTTTGACAGTTTGTTCCTTCATGTGTGAGAACTTGTGACAAAGATACATTTTGAATCGAGAGGTCAAAACATTACTAGTTGCCTTGTTAAACCTTCAGCATAAATGAAATGGATGAAAATAATTGTATGTTGCCGAGTGCATTTGGCAGTGATTCCAAATGTTGGTTTTGTTTCACCCTTGTTGTGATGATTTTTTTCTAGTGATGACATATAGCATTAGTTTTGCCTGTACCATTACCAAAAGTTTGTCCACATATACCAATTCATCAATAACTTCTTGTGACATTTTGAAAGCGAACTCGAAACAACACTAATGAACATACAATGCACTTGATTAAAGGGAGGTTAGGTTTATTTAAATGTTATATGCACATGGGCGGATCTTTGGCTTTCGATGGATGCCATGAGACATAAAATTTGAGTTAGGCGTCCGGCACAGGGTCAAGTGGTTAACAACGTTCTGAGACAGGGGTTCACATTGTTTCGACATTTAGATGTTCGACAAAATTGTAGTAGCAAATTGACTCGTATCTGGTTCCGAAGTTTGTTCCTTCAATGTGTGTACAGCCCTAATGTGCTAAGGACAGTCTAGATTGAACATGAGGACGGGCTACCACTGCCCGCTTTGACTGGAGAGGCTGGTGCAGAGCTGGCTTTCCCTTATTTCAAGGTGACATGACTGAAATATAGTACCCACTATCTCTCCTTATGGTTCTCGATAAGAGACGGCCCTATCCCCAACGTTTCCCATCCTGAATATCTGGAAGCAAACGCAAAGGTCTTTCTTGCACTGTGCAATGAGAGGTTTCTGCACTCTTGTCCTAAAAGAACAAACATGTTAATTTTGTATAACTGAAAATATTTAGTAATGTGTAATATTTTAAACTCGTGCCATCTTGACATATTTTTGTTGCATTATTTTTAATACCCAGGGAGGTGTTCACCCCGGTAGTCTGGCGGTTTTAAACATATGCATGAGCGTTGAAACGAGCAGACAAAGGCCTCGGGACGTTAACAAAATCTTGTTTAAGTAAATTTTAGTTAAAAAATTATATGCCTAAGATGAAGACTTTAAGAATTACATTTAATGTGATTAATGTAAACTTTTTTTAACTGCTCATTTAACAATAAAAGTTAGTATGGTAATTTATTAACAACTTTTTTATATACAATAATCCTAAAATTACATACTCAAAAAGAGTACACTTGTACTTATCTTGTACAAACATTTTGTCTTAATCGGATCTTAATAGAAGTTTCTGAGTATTAATTTTCAAAGTTGCGGTTTGTTTGTAATTTATATGTTTTAAAGGCAGATACAACAAGCTAATATAATTCCCTTCATTGTAGCTATTTAGTCTGGGGTTAACGTTTAATCTCAGGTATCTATACTTTTTGATTCTCGAGTAACGCGATTCACGTGGAGACTGACAAAACTATGTGTAATCAGTTGTGTTGCAATGACAACCTTCTATATTTTGCCGCCCAGGGTAAACAACCCCCCCTGCCCCCTAGCTGTGGCTCTGGGAGTATGCCATAATACATGTCGTGTAACAGGCATTGCTGAGGCTGCATGCAAAATTTCAAGTCTATAGGTCATTTCATTCTCAAAATGTCCTAAGGATAGATAGTCAGGCAGGCAATTATACAGAAAAAAAATGTTTACCCCCTGTCAGGCAAAAGGAAATTGTGTTAACCTACTAAGTGACAAGCTTCAATGACTTTCTGGCAAACTCATTCGTTGGACATACACTGTCATGACATTCATTCTTATCTATATTATGTAGAAATAAAGTTTCATGCAAATTTAACATCTACACATGAAGTATTTCTCGAGATATCTTACCAATACATTCACAATTTAGTTCATTAAATAGGGTTTCATAGCAGAGTTTAAATAATAATATTATAAATCCTTAATTTTTTTTATTCTGTGTGACACAAAAAGCCAGGAAAAGATTATTTTGTATGTTGAAGTAGTTAGACAACATGTGTAAATCTCATATGCTTGTATTCAGTTTGCTTACAAACTTATTTATTCTGCCATTTTCTTGTTGCCGTCTTAATGCAAAAATATTTACTATCGCTCAGTGAAATCCCATGAAGTGACATGCATCATCCTCTTACTTAGTATTCCTCTTATAGAAATTAAGATGTACAATTTCAAGTCTATAGGTCAGTTCATTTTCAAGATATTCAATGTATATTTCATAAATGAAATTTTTCCAGTCCCTTGAGTGATAGGCTTCGCTAAAGCTCAGCCAAAAATGTATTTATAAAAAATTGCATCTTTAGATAGTCATATAAATGGACTATTAGATTCTTTTAATACAAATTTTGATGGGCTAAGAAGAGCAAATTTACCTTTTTCTTTCCCATGTTAGAGGGTTCATTTTCTCTTCACATTATAATAAGCACACAAGTACAGTATTAGCCATAATAAACAACTGAAACTGAATCAGATATAGTTGCCTTATAGATCAGCTGATTCAGTCATCGATTGTTGCCACGGCTTCGTGTTCATTACTTCTTTCTTATTTGAGGTTAGTTTTTGCTAACAACGGCAGAGAAAGATTCTATCGTAGAGCATTATTTTCGCTCATACGGAATTGGACGTGCGGGTGGGCCAAGCTTGTCATGCACTGCATTAACGTTTTCAGGAACATTTCCCACAAACCCGCCTAGTAATGCTGTGATTCAAATCAAATCAAAGTGTTTATTTGTCAATTAACAATATAAAACATTGCATGACAATTGTCAGTATAAGTACAATAAACAGCCAAAAATAAGCATTAATTCCTAACGCCTTAACTTAAATGGTTTTGGACATAAAATAATCACTCACAGAGTAGAATTCCTTACCAAGTAAGAAACACTTTAATTTTATTCTAAACTTACATACTACTGCTTCAGATCTCAATTCCAAGGGGAGATGGTTAAATAATTTAATTGATGCATAGTACAACTGATTTTCGAAAAATGAAGTTTGGTGCTTTAGGATTGGCAAACGGAATGATTTTCTTAAATTGTAAGGTCCAGAGGAATCGGAGGTAAAAATATGGATGTTTTTCTTAAAGTTTCAAGGATGTATATGCTTGGAAATGTAAGTATTTGATTAGAACGGAAATAGACCCCCTGCATCGAATGTTAAGTTGGTTGCTAGCCCCAATACAATTCTCAAACATTTCTTCTGCAATCGAAATATATATTGTGTCCTGGCATTTTCAGAGCCCCAAATTGGAAGTCCATACGCCAAGTGGGAGTAAATACATCCATAATAGCCAGCCAAAAGTATGTCTCTATTTGCAAAACTGGACAATCTACACAATAAGAAAATTCCGCTGCTCAGTCTGCTACAGGCTATATGAATATGAAAGTTAAGATTAGAGTCCAAGATCAAGCCCAAGAAAGTTGTATGTTCAGACGAATTGATTTCAGAGTCGCCTATAATGATGGACGAACTTCCGCTGGCACGACTCATAGGACCTCCAATTTTAAAATCAAGAAATTTCGTCTTTGCAGTGTTAACGGTAAGTCTGTTATTATCAAGCCATTGGAGCAGACAACTACCCTGTACAAACATGTCATACTCAAGGTTTCTTAGTGTTGTTGAAAAATTTCGAAGAACAAGTAGTGTTTTAACACAGCGAAAGGGCTTTTTAGGTCGCCCAACCACTGTCTGTACAAATGAAAACCACGGAAGAGTGTTGCAGCAAGTGTTTACAGTCACTGAAAAGAAGCCAAATGCGAGCTTTTCTTAAACTGAATATTAGCAAAACGTCAATGCGAAGAATGTTCAAAAACATTGGTGGTTTTCCTTACAGGATACAAACTGAACAACCTTTGAATTATAGAAACAAACTAGACAGAGTTCAGTGCTGTGCTTCAATGTTAGTAATATGCTATGAAGAACCTGAGTTTCTGAGAGATGTATAGTTTACAGATGAATATCATATTCATCTTAATGGTTTTATAAACAAGCAAACAACTTGTTTCCTTGGATTTGAACATCCTGACATTGTTGTAGAGAAGCCACAGCATAGTAAGCGTTTGTGTGTGCAGCATTTGGTGTGCTGTGTCTGGGAGGGGTATATTGGGACCATACTTTTTTGAAGGCAATAATGGAGAGACTCTTACTGTAAATCAGTATCGATATAGGGCCATTCTTGATCGTTTTGTGAGAGGCCTCAGGAGATTTTGTCGTGTACAAAACCTGCCGTTAATTCACAGTGGTTCCAGCAAGAACTGCCGTTAACAACATTGCTCTCCTCCAACAAACCTTTGGCAACCGTCTCATCTCCCTTAGAACAAACTTTCCTTACCCAGCCCACTCCCCCTGATCTTACAACACCAGATGTCAACGTCTGGGGCATGTTGAAAGAAAACATTTTCCATGAGGACCCACCATCTACTATCGTTCAACTCAAAGAAAAAAATAACCATGTGTTTTAGGAGAATGGATCAACCCTTAATCATAAAAATAATACAAAACCTACTGAACATATTGAACATGTTAATACCTTAATTTAACCGATTTTGCTTCCTTTGACTTGTATTTATTGGCAAAAATCTATTTGTAATATTACTGTGTTTACCATAATAAAATATTACCATTTTAGTATTGTTTATTTTGGCTAATACTGTAAATGGGATATTTTTTGGCTGCTTGGCATTTCCTCAGCCACAAGGAGATCCAATTGGAAGAAGTGTCCAGTGATGCCAAGCTGTAGAAACAAACAAGTTGCATTTTTAAATAGTTTTAATGAAAGTGTAACCCCTAGAAATACTCTATTTATTTGTGTACTTATTTTAATATACTTGTTTTGTATATGAAGAAGAAGGGGAACACCTTCCAATCTGGCATAGGTAAGCTCTTTAAATCATGATAACTCATTTGTTATTTTTATTATTTTGATAACTAGAGTAAATCTTCCCCAATTGCAGTTATCTAAATTCATGAAAATTTACTCTTTTCGTTCCGTTTAACACTAGAGTATTTGAAAATTAACATTGGAAAATTAATCTTGTCCAGACATTTGCCATCACTCATTGATATGAGAATTCAGGTACACTACATTTCGAGATCTTAAATCTGATTTCTTCCTCAAGTGTAACTATCTTAACTCATAACTACAATCTAGTCATACATGTCAGGAATCACGACAAACACATTGTGTTTCAACTTTAGCTCACTATCAAATATGCACTTAATAAAAAGAAACCTCTAATTATTAAAACTGATTATGAAATGCAATTTGCTAGTGGTTGGTCATTTAGTGCAGACATGTTATGTTATCTATATTCTTCAGTTTAGTTTATATAATCAGTATTTAGTTTTTATTAAGGGCATGTTTTAGAGATAAGTGCATGAAGTTTGACACAACATGTGTGTTATTATTCCTGACTTATATGTGTCAATACGTTGTGGTACGTTTGGTTTATTTTAACTTAGTTTTTAGGTATGCGTTGCGTTAGTTATTCACTTGAAGAAGAAATCAGATTTCAGATCTTGAAACAGGGAGATACTGATTTTATGAATCACAAACAAAACAATGGTGAAATGTTGAAAAAATCCTATTTCCTATTTCACAATCCTACCATCGTCAAAAAACAAACTTTCAAAACAAAACATTTAAAGTAAAGTACCTCATCATTTCCCTAGAGAGTTACAAAAAATGTATTTGATAATTCCACTAAGCGATAGAACATCGATGTAAGTCCTTCAAATGGGCTTATTACACGTATTCTTTACTACAGATAAAACCCAGAAAAATTAAACAGTTAAGAATTAAACATTTTCAAACATCACACCTTGTCAATAAAGTATGATTATGAAAGTGATGGAGGATACTATTTTGACTACTGTCCTCCACTCAAAAGGATATGAATAAAAGCTAGTGGTTACGATGTTAGGAGGGGTGTAAGGGTGTAGAGGTCAAATACATGGGTCAGGTGAACCCTATATGAATATATTTTCCAAACTATTATATGGCTTTATTTTAATGTTTTTTTTTGTTTAGTAATTAAAGTAAATAAAAAATTGCCAAAATGTCTTAGACATGAGTGTTTTGAGATGTGCATTTTCATTT
>NW_025783662.1:0-29788 GCF_021130785.1 Homalodisca vitripennis
TAAACTTGACTGTATACAATAGTTTCAAAATGCAGCAAACCGCCATTTTGGTTTTTTTTAAATGATTTTTATATATTTCTTTCTCTAGTTGAAAGAAATTCTTAATCAATTATTTGTGTTAAAAAATATACTAGAAACAGTAAACAACACTTAATTGGCACTAAATATTGTGAATTTATACTTACAAAGTGGAAATAGTATTGAACCTATTTGCTGTATTAGTAACTACATCTTTTGAGTTTTATTATTATAAGGTTAAAATAGCACAACATGTAATCATAAAATGTAATAATTTATGCATCAATAATACTTTCCAATGTATAAGTATAGAATTGATTCACAAATTTAAAATTACTATAAACACATAAACAAAACCAAAAAACACACATTTAAAATGGAGTAGTTTAACGTTTTATTCCATCTAGTAACCATATACTAGAAAATAAAGTCAAGTGGATAAACCCCCTGTTTTCAACACCGAGGACTACTATCAGGTCACTCAGCAATATTAGTGTGAATATTACCTAAACCCTATAATAAAATTGGTTGTGTGTAATTCACCTTAGATAAACATATTGAGAAAATTTTGTTGTTTGGTGTCATGAAGGAGGATGTGGAGTTATTAGCAGCTGCCTACATGTAAGAGGTCTTTAGAGGGACACTTGGCTGATTGCTCTTGGCATAAAAACGTTAGTCGAATAAACGGAGAAGGACAAATTTTTATTTGTAGGTGGAAGTAAGAAAAATGAGGGTTAACCATGAAATTCCCACTTGAACATTTATATAAGATTGTTAGTGTAGATGATGGATCCGTGCGAATGTACTGCGACCTCAAAAACCCTACTTAAAAAGTTACAATACACTGTGTGTATAATAACTCGTAGCGGTTCCAGTGAGATACTTTCTTTTACTGTTTTCCACAGCTAGATTTTAGGAGTCTAGTTCAAAACTAAAAGTTATTTTGATCTAACAACTTCAAAATAATTGGAAAATGAATATATTATGGTTTTAAAAACCAATATATGGATTTTGAGGGTACTGACTGTCAGTTCCCTTGAAATCTCGAAGGACCACAATCCAAGAGCCATAAAGAAGACCCTTTAGATTTGGCTACAAGACAAGGCTTTCTACCACGCTGGATGAGTTCTTCTCATGGAATGAGTGAACCTGACTGACTTAAAGAATTTTGTTAACGACACTGTGACATTATCTTAAATGATATTTGTTATATAAAGAATATATTGTTTATTGTCTATTGTCTAAATTCAAACATGATTTTGGATATACACTTTTAAATTAGTACGAATCACCTCAGAGATATGCCCTTATGCGTGGCGTGTGCCCACACACACCTAGACAACATGAACATACACCATTATAGTAAATAAAAGGAAAAGCGGAAAACAAATTTATTATTTTTTTTACATTTTATCGATAACAAGAAAAACATTCTTAATATGGTAAGAGTATTTAAATGGTCCCTCTAAGTCCAACCCCCTCGTCCTCGTCAGTGAGGGACGGGCGAACGGCTCAAAGAGACGGCGTAACGGGGCTCTGGTGAAGCTAAACGGTCAGGTCTAGCAAAGCCGGTAGTGGAATAAAACCTTGCTTTCCAAAAATAAGAAACAGCCTCGGGAAAGGATGGAAATTTACGGCCAACGACCCGGCATCCCTTCTCGCTTCGCTAAGGCTTGCTCCTAGATTTGGTACAATATAATGTTGTGACGCTTAGGGAACACAAAGTTAGAAGAGGTAGTAAGAAGATGAATGAAGAGAAGAAGAATAAAACTTAATGGGAAATCAATTGTGAAAACAAAGTGGAAAGGGTCAGTTGCGACAGGTCAGAGAAAGTGGGGGGACAGGGATAACAGGATTTAGGTGGTCTGGAGGAGAAAGAAAATTGGAAGAAGAAATGGAGTAGCTATAGTCATGGGACAAAAAAGGATGACAAGGCAGAGTGATGAATAGCTGGGATGCGCCGGTCTAAGTGAAAGAATTATTAAGGTTCAACGGTCAGAATTGGAGTGGGGAGATTAATGGACATAATTACAGGTATACGCACCACAAACAGGATGCTACGGACCGGATGAGAAGAGAGAGTTTGAAGAGGATCTGGGAAAGGAACAAGTAAAAGAGAGAGAGAACAATAAATAATTGGGGATTTTAACGCACAAGTGGGTAAGTTTAGACAATGTGAGTATGAAGAGGGTTAAATGGGATGTTATGGAGTAGGAGAACATAGGAATTTAGGAAGGTAGAAAAATTTACTGGATTTTTTGTATTAAGGAATGATATAAGTGATAGGGAAACACCTGGAACAAGAAAAGGGATAGCCACAAATACACAAGATACAAATTGGAATGGTGGAACCAGCCAAGTTTAAATAGATTATATATTAGTGAGGAAATGCCTGCAGCCATACATGGCAGATGTAAAAGTTTCATACCCAGTGAAAGTTATGGGAGGAGATCATCAAGGCTGGTGGTAGACTTGATTTTCAAAGGAATGAGGTTTTGGAAAGGAATTACATGGCAAAAGACTAAACAAGAATCAAGACATGGAAGTTAAAAGATTACGAAAGTTAGAGAGGAGTTTGTAAATAACATTAGAGGAACGATTACCCAAGGGGGGAAAGGGTTCAAAAACAGGAGAGGAGGATATGGACAAATTTCAAGAATGCTATAGTCATAAGCTGCAGAAGAAACATGTGGATGGACGAACTTCAGGTAAAAGAAGGGATAAAGAGACCCCTTGGTGGAATGAAAAGAATTGCCTGAAGCAGGTTTAAACAACAAAAAATAGAGCTTGGCGAGAAATGGAGTTTACAGGGATAGGTCAAAATGATAAAGAGGGATAAATGGGAAGGAAGGACTTGCAAGGGCATCAGACAAAGATGATGAAGGAGGCAAAGGAGAGGACATGGGAAGGATTTTTGAAGAAAAACTTAAAATCAAACTTCAAAGGGAAATAAAGAGAGATTTTTTATGAGGGTGATAAAGGAACAAGACGAAACCTAAAGAAATGTTTGACTAAGGTGGTGGATGTTTTCAGGGGAAATCAAATGGATGAGGAGAAAGAGGTTTTTGAAAACGACGTTGGAATAGAGTATATTTAAGGAACCTACTGGAAAGGAACAGAAAATGAAGAGGGAAAGAAATGAGATATGACAGAGGAGACAGAAGAAGAAGAGGATTTTAGTATGGTGCGAATTGGAAAAAGCGGTTTTAAAGAGATGAAAAGAGGGGAAAATCTGCGGGAATAGACGAGCTGAACGGGCCTGAGATCGATAAAGGCGGCGGGGCCCATTGGGAATTTATCAATGGTTGTACAGAGTGATGAGAGTGATTGTGGAAGGAAAAGAAGATACACAGAAGACTGGAAAATGGGGAATAATAGTGCCACGATTTTTAAAGAAAGGCAATAAGCAAAAAATGTCTTGGTGAGAGGAAAATTACAGGGGAATAAACTTTGTTGTGCCAATACACAAAATAAATTTATGAAAGAAGACAATACTGTTGCAGATAAATTAGACCAGTACTGGAAGAAACAGGCAAGAGAGGTAGGCAATTGTGGGTTTTAGGAGAGGTAGAGTCAACGGTTGGATGCTATTTTTTGTGATGAGACAAGTGTTTAGAAAAGAGGTGGTGGAATACGGAAAAGATTACATATGCGTAGCGTTTATAGGACCTACAGAAGGGCATTATGATAAGGTACCTGAGAGAAAGGATATGGGAGAGTATGAGAAAGAGAGGATTGCGTGAGGGAATAGTTAGAAAGAAATTAAAGAACCTGTACGGCATATGTAAAAACAGGGTAAGAATTAGAAGAAATAATATACAGATACGTTTTAAAACAGAGGAGAGAGTTAAGGCAGGGAAGCATTTAATTGTCACCTTTCCTTTTCGAAATTTATAATGGGATGGACAATTAATTCTAGAAAGTACATAGGAAAACAGAGGGAGCAGAAGAAACTTAAGACCAATTAGCATATGCGGTAATTGACATAATGATATGGTGGGAAAATAGGGAAGAAGAGTTAGAATACGATGAGTTAAACAAATGGGTCAAAAGTGGCGAAGAAACTATGTGGTGTTAGACATAGACATAGACATAGACATAGACCAGTTCTTTATTTGCCAATTAAACATGATATGCATATATGGCATAGGTTCAAATTACAACATGATTTATAACCAAAATTTACAATAGAAATCTTCAATTGCTGGTTACAAGTTAGACAAAGTAAGTTTTACATTGCAAAAAATATAAAAATATGAGTTTTAATGGCACATACAAAGCGGTCAAAACAGTTTAAAAGATCCTTAGAAACTAAATTTAAAAATTGGTAACTTAGGCCTAGCTTAAAATTTAAAAGTTGGTCCCTCGTTAAAAAAGTGAAATTTAAAAACTCTTTTACATCATTAAAATGGATTATCTATTAACCAGTTATACATAACATTCTTAAATCTAGTACTGCTGATGTGATGAACAATTGGTGGGAGCCTGTTAAAAAGCTTTATGCTCATAACATTGTAGGAAGACATAGTTTTGCTTAGCCTATAGTGAGGAAAAACGAATAGTGTGACTAGACCTGGTAAAATGGTTATGTACATCAGTAGCAAGGGAGTGTTGAAATAAATTATTTTTCACATGACATAAACATACAAAGATATACAAGTTGATCACAGTCAAAATTCTCTCTCTAACAAAGAGTGGTCTACAATGGTCAGTTGAACCTGAGAAAGTTAATATCCTTAATATCTTCTTTTGTAACAATAAAACATTTAATACACCTATACCATTACCCCAATACATAATACCGTACAATAAACACAGAGTGAAAAAAAAGCATAATAACATTGTTTTAAAAAGTTGGTGGGTACAATTTCTCTTAATCTTCTAATCAGGTACACTACTTTACAAAGTTTACTACAAACATGTTCTATATGGGAATGCCAAGATAATTTTGGGTCAAAATAAAAACCTAACAATTTAAACAGGTTGTACAAAGTCTACATTATTACTATTGAGAAAACTATTGTTTACAGAAAAGTTTATTATTTGAGTTTTTTCCACATTCAGTAAAAATTTATTTGCTGCATACCACTCAACTGCTTCACTTAGAACTGTATTTGTCATGTAATCACACAAATTGAGATAACAGCTATTGGACTTAAAAAAAGTAACATCATCAGCAAACATAAGTGTACTAGCCGATACATTATCAGGAAGGTCATTAACCATTATCAAAAAAAGAAAAGGGCCCAAAACTGAACCCTGTGGAAACACCATACAGAACTTGGGCAGCATCGGATAGAGAACCATTGACAGAAATTTGTTGATAGCGGTTATTTAAATAAGATTTCAAAAAGTTTCAATTCAGTACCAGTAACCCCATAATGCTCTAACTTTTGCAAAAAGGACGCCACGGTCGACACAGTCGAAGGCCTTGCTTAAGTCGCACATTAGAGCTTGTGACAACTCGCCTTTCTCATAACCTTCAATAATTGAATCCACAAGGTCACCGACAGCGTCAACCGTAGACATTACCAGGCCTAAAACCAAACTGGGTAGGAGCAAGTAACTGGTGAAACTCAAAGTAACTGCTGATTTGGTTCTTGATGACTGCTTCTACAACCTTAGCTATGACCGGAACTAAAGATATGGGCCTATAACTAGCTGTATCCCCTGTTTCCTTTCTTAAAAATAGGTATAACTTTAGAAATTTTCAACTGTTCAGGAAAAGTGCCTTCAAGCAAACACCTATTTATACACTCGGTCAAGGGAAAGACAATTACATCAGCAACGGATTTTATGAAGTCATTGGACATGAAATAGATATCTTTACTTTTAGATGGTTTTAGTCTACTCAAAATTCTAAGGACCTCATCGGTAGTAACACTCTTCCACCTGAAACAAAACATTAGGTTTGGGTATTTTCTTCAAGAGCACATCCGCTGATGTTGGTGCAGAGGGAATCTTCTGTCGCAGCTCCTCCACCATGCCCCCGTAGAAAGTGGTGAACTCCTCGAGAGAAGGTGAGATGCCAGATTGAAGAAGAAGAAGATCTAGTCAAAGATTTCACCACCTTTGGCCATGCAGCTTTAGTTTTGTTGCCCGAAGTATCAATAAAATGTTCATTGGTGGATTTCTTGGCATCACGAATAGCAGATTTTATATTGATTTCTTGCAGTGATGTAGGCCTGCTTGTCCACGGGTGATTTAGTGCAGTTAGCTATAGTGTGCAGCGTCATTACATGATTCTTGAGTACATGAAGTTCTAGCGAGTACCAACTACCAGTATTACCTTTTTTAGGCCACTTCTTCCCGCACCTCTGTAGTTTGCATGGAAAATAGATTCTCCATTAAGTTTAAGATTGCTCCAAAGAACAAGTTCCACGAGGATGTTGCGTTCACTGACCGCTCAGAAAGGAGCGACCAGTCAATAGTACTCATATGATCTTTAAGTAGGCTGATTCTATTGGGTGAAAAAACTCTAAAATGTCATCAAAGCAGGTACACACACCATCAGACTGTTCGCAGGAAACTAACTCAATTAAAATCACATGGTGATCGGATAGGGGAAGGTCTATAAACACTTAATTTGTATTTTTCATGAGGGATGTTAGTCACCATAGTGTCTAGACATGCTTCACCCGAGTTGCCTTAAAGTTAGCACAGTGGCAACCTACAGTTAGAGATGAACATACAAAAATGTAAAGTAATGAAAGTAGAGAGAAGGGATGGAAATAACAAAGACGTGTTAGTTGAAGGAAAAAGACTTGAAAAGGTGAAAGGAATTCTGTTATTTAGGAAGTATCATAACAGATAGGGGCACAATAAGAGAAGAGATAGGAAACAGAATATGGAAGAGTGGAAAGTTTTTCAATATGGTAAAGAAGATTGTGTGGAGTTGGAACATTGGGAAAGAATCAAAAGTATTGATGTATAAATCTTATTTCCAACCAATTTTTATTATATGGAGCAGAGACATGGACGTGGACTAAAAATGATTTAAGCAGATTGCAAGCTGCAGAAATGAGATTTTTAAGAGGGATAGAGAAGACTACAAGAAGAGATAGAATAAGGAACGAAATAACTAGAGAAAGATTGAAGGTAGTTTCACTGCAAGAGACAATGGAAGGAAGAAGAATACAGTGGATGGGGCATGTGAAGAGGATGGGAGATAATAGAATGCCTAGAATAGCACTGGAGAAGGAGGAAGGAGGAAGAAGACCAAGAGGAAGACCGAGAGGAAGATGGGAGGACCAAGTGTGGAAAGACATAGAGAGAAGGGGACTACAGAAGATACAGGTGGATGAAGAGGAGACCTGGAACGATAGACTAAAGTGGAGGAGGCTGTGTAACGACGACCCGTGAGAACGGAAACGTCTGACGATGATGATGATGATGATGATGATGATTTAAAATGGTATGCATAAGGTTTTTACATAATGATTCAATTTGGAACTGACAGAAAATGTCCTTTTTCAGATCTTTTGGCAAGTGAATCTGACGATGAACAAATAATTGAATTTGCGGTTCCTCTTGCTTCGAATCTGCCAACATCTGTTTCTCTCAAAGAAGGCAGCATCACTTACTACCTATACGCAACCATGGAAGAGCAGTTTCAAGATGGTGTGTTGTTCAAAATATAAACACTGAATCAAATATTTCTGTTGTTAGCCTAGTGGACTGCAATACAATCCCCAAGGCTGGGGTAGGTACTGGTTGAAAGTAATGTTATATAATTTAAAAAGTTTGTGAAGATGTTTGTATGTTTCATACTTAATCACACACAACCTTGTTGACAAATTTAGACATAATTTTGGCACGTTCATTTCTAATATATAAGTACATTCTTTTAGACAATAAATTTTAGGTAGTGCAATTTAGGTGAAGAGGTATTCTCATTGTATCTATCAGATGCATAATTGAACGCAATAAGATGTGTTAGTCACAATATCTAAGCATGGTTGGGCAACCGACAGGGTGGCCATCCGACCGGGAATTTAACGCACCAGGAATAAACTGGAAATAAGCCAGGAAATTAAAAAAAAAATTGTTCCATCTCCAAGAACTTATAGAATCCAGAAATAATTTGAATGCTCCTTGAATCAGTACCTGATTAATCTTGGAACATGGTATTTTATGCGTCTAGGTCTGTGAAACTGTGACTGAAGATTGATATATGTTTCGTGAGCTTTTTTTGGCGCCGGTTGATCCCAATGTTGTCCCCATTAGAGTAGTGGAGTTTTATCCTAGTTAGTTCTACCCCTGTATTGCGGAAAGTTCCCCTCCTCCCCCAACACATAAAAATGCAGTAGTCAATTGCAGTCGGCCGACCTATTGTCTCGGGCGTCGGCCATTATACCAGTGGTTAAAGCGGATCGGTTGTGCCCATGATATAAGCAATGTTTTTTTTTAAATTTTATACAATCTTGGTCTCCGAACAAAATTGTTCGACTCTTATTTGTGAATTAAAAAAACTATTATACCATATTCTTATACCATTAAAAAAGAATGTATCAAATAGATTGCCTAAGCCTATAAAATGTACAGTGTTCGCCCTATAAACAGAAAAAAGAGTTATGTTTGGATAATATTATCATCTGTTTGACGGTTTGGTAAGAGATGCAAACCGGTTTTTCTTAGTACACCAGAATGTCAGTTGGATTTATATCAGACCTGATTACATAATTTTGAAAAGAATAGTGGGCTTGCTGCAAGTAAAGCCGAGAAGGGAGCATTTGGGTCCAATATGATGCATAAACAATGACAAAATGAGGTAAGGGCTAAGCGGCAGTAAGAAAAATTTAATGTCAGGAGGAAATGGCAGTGGATCAGAGGTAGTGTGTGATACACACCCTCCGCCCACGTCTTTCGTGGCTGTTGTCGAGCATTCTTTATATGTTTGATACAAACATTAAAGTTTAAAATCAATGCTTACTGCCCTTCGCTTACCGCTTGTATCATTGCTGAGGCATCGGTTTTAGTCTATGAATAGTTATGCATCACCACACACACATTCCGATTGGTCATCAGATTACATAAGTGAACTGATGGAACGTTTTATGGAACATAACAGATCAAGCTAAGTAAGTGAGTAAAGTGCTATTTTCTACCCACACCTATGAACTAAACTTTATATAACACTGTTCTGGATGATCCGTAAGTTAATTACCTGCAATAGAAATAATATAACTCTTCTCTAAATTTGGCATTAACACATAATAACTCTTCAAACATAGCGCTAACCTCAATTTTTCACCCATCAACGCAACACTGCCTAACATCGCCTGCTGAACATCCAGTTTCCACTGTTCTAGTAACAACACATCCACACCACAAATCATCTCAGCCACAGCCTTCTAAATAGTCGATTATTAGCGCTTATTCGATCTCGCATTATAATCAATTGGGAAATCAGAATGGAAAGTACTAGTTTGCTCTTTATGTTTGATGGGTCCCGTTTGCAGAACTCTAAAAAAGTATTGTGTCAATGGCCCCTTGCTATACAGTGATACCATAAAAAATGTTTTAAGAATTTTAGATATTTCATTAAGATGAAATTAACCACCTTGGAAGAAGTAATTTCCTCTTGGGAAAGCCCACCATGTCATAAGGCGTCATAGAGTACCCCAAAATATATAATATATACGAATTTTACTCCAAAAGCTGCAAGTAGGCCTGATACTGATATAAAAACTCTCACAGATAATAGATACACCTCAGAATCAGGAAGTTAGCCCTAACAATGATAATGAAAATTTAGAACAAAGCCATACAATAGCACCTGAAAAAGGTTTCTTCACTTTTAAGGAAGGTGTTTACAACTCCAAAAGGATAATGCAATCCTTTCAGCAACATTTAACTAGCTTAACCCTCTCCCGGTCGAATTACCAGCGACGCGCTTCTGGCGCTACTTGGGCTGAATTAAATCGCCCGCCTCTGCCCGCGAGGACACACTTTATTCGCGTTTTTACTACGTTAAGAACTTTATTTTAATAAAACTATTATTTATTGTACATCGTTACAAAGATGATTAAATCCTCTATAATAACGTTGTATTTATTTAAAAAAATATCAACCTTATGAGGTAACTTTAAAATCAAAACAAAAAAAGTCAAACTTACATGAAAAAAATCTTGTTTTAATTGTTGTATAAATTATCGAATATAAAAAGGGTTGTAATTATAAAAATTAAGAAACACTATAAGACTTTGTCTAGTGTTATCTTTGTCTAGCACCAGACAGGCGGGACCCGAGTGGCGGTTACCATGAGGCGCGAGGCAATGGCTGGACATGGTTTGCGGTGCCAGCGGCGCGAGGCAGCGCCGGATCACGTGGCGAGTCATCAGTGTCCTTATCTTCTTGGTTAGAATGGTGAATTTCCTCATCACTAAATACATCGCTATTCATGGAACTTTCATCGTCACTGAAACCATCGCCTTCATCATCCACTTCATTGTCAAAAACGCGATCAATTTTCGCTATCACGCAAACACCTTGAACCTGCCATCTATGAAGTACAGAACCAAGTGAAAAGACTGCGAAAACAACTAACGAAATGATTTCAGTAAAATAAGTGGTTATAAAAAGTCCCAAATAGTTCATCAAATTACGTAAGATAGCAGCACAAGTCAGAAAGAATTTGTACTACTAAACAACTAGATCACCGTCAATTAAAGTAATGAATGAACCGTTTCAAATTATTAATTCTAGATAGCGTCCCTAGTCATAAAACTATGAATAAACAAGGCAACAATGATACTGCCAATAGATATTTCCAGTATTAGTTCCCCAAACAATCGTAAGACAGCAGCACAAAGCAGAGGGCGTTGATAAAGCAGTTGGAGGCGATTGGAGGCGTTTGGACTTTAGCGCCAGGCGCACCTGCCGAGGCGTTTCGAGGCGTTTGCCCGGGAGAGGGTTAACAGCAGTCAATAAAGAGATTTTTTTGTTTCTCTTAGGATAAGAAGCTTATGAATTGCACTTAGTCCTGTAAAAACCTTTGCACTGCTTCTGGAGTGACAGGATATTCAGGATGGGTAAGGTTAGGGGAGTAGGGGGTGCCTCCTATCGAGATCCATGAGGAAGAATCAGGGCACTACATCTCAAATTCATGTCTCCCCGGAAGAAGGGGAGGCCAGTTCCTCTCCAATCAAAAGTAGGCAGGGGGTGGCATATCCTTGTTTAGGCTAGCAAGAAACCTCTAATACTTAGGGAACTAACCCCACAAACTCCAACATTACCTCCCGCTGTAGACTAGACCTATCGAATTGCCCATGAATCTCTACATTTGGAGTTAGTAATGTGCTGCTCCTGCACATCCATAAGGTTGCCCAGATTTAAGTGGCACATCGGTTTTTGCTGTGCCAAATGATATGGTTCAACTGGAAGGTATTATAGCAGCCAGAAGTAATCCTTGATGGGTGAAGTGGGGCTATAAAACAGGCAATTACAGAATTAGATGAACGGCAGTAATTTCATTAAAAGAGAGAGACGTACAACTAGTAGAGAAAATGAATTAATCAAATTATAAGCTAAATATAGAGGTTAGCTTTACGAACAAATTTGTTAAAAACCCTTCGAAGAATATGATGAAAAACAAGAACAAACTCTTACTGGAAAAACAAGAAGAAATTCACCAACTTAAGTGTACAAATTAATAAGTTAAATGACAAAATAAATTACCGGCTTACAAACGATCACACCACCCCAGCTCTTAACCGATAATGATGTAAATACATCAGAATTAGGTCATTATGTCAACTCGTGCATAAGAATTGAAACTCTGCTCAGCAGCTTTAGAGCCATAGAATATCGACTATCCACTTTGGAGAAACTATATGCAGAAGACAGGAATGGATGTATTGATGCTGAGGGAAAACCTTGCCTGTCCCAAATAATGTAATTCATCATACTACCATACCAATTTGTAGCCCTAAAGTTTACTATGACTTCAGCCAACCATTTGGACCTTGAGAAAACGGAATCACCATCGATTAACTCAAGAGATGACCAAATCTGTTGGCGTCTGACAACTGCCTGCAGGAAAGAATGCTTTCTATCGAAACACCGATAACAGCAATTCTTCTCCAACCTCACGAAAATCTTGAAGATTTCTTTAACAACCACATATATTTGAACACTGTTGGGAATTATGGAACAAGAGTAAAATTACTATTACAAGTAAGGAAGTCTACACTCCCAGTGGAAATGGAAATACTGGACCTCATTAGGCCGGCAGTCATTACACTATGCAACCAGGGAACTCTTTTTTGGAAATGGATCAGAGGAAAAAGGTCAAAAAAGAAAGTACAAGGAAGCGGAATCTTCATAAACTCATCTTTAAAAGAATACTAATTTTCCACCAGAATGTCGACTGTCTTGCAAAATAAGATTCGATCGACTTAATCACCATCTGATCCAGTCATTTCCTGACATAGTAGTCATAACTGAGCATGACCTTAACCCTTTGACAATACAGAACTACAAAATCTCTCTCCCCCCTCCCCCAAAGTTGGTGCGTTTACATTGGCAAGAAGTTGCGCAGGTTTTGTGTCTGACAGTAAAGATCTCTAATCTAAATGGGTTCTAGATAGGAGTTGTTTCCTCAGATTATTTATTTTTAGACTCAGTTTGTAGTAAAATTACCATCTTCAAGGTTTACAAATAAGTACAATTTTGTTTACAATTGAGTTTTTAGTGCTTCGTTTAGAGCTTTTTGTAAAAGCCGGTATGATTTTCCTTGTGTTCAAATTGTTAATTCTTAAAATTAATATTCTTACTTTACAGTATCCAATTTGGTTTGTGCCATAAAACATTTCTCATGAAATGTATTTTTTGACCATTTATCTACATTTTTAATGTAAGCTGACCAGTACAATATTTTATTTTTTTGGACTATTTGAAACATAAATTAATAAAACATCATGAATTTATAACTTATGAATATAAAACAATGAAGGAAAACTGACAAATATTATAAGAAAGAAAAAACAGAGTGGCCACCCGACCGAGATTAAGCCGGGAATTTAACGGACCGGGGAAAAACCGGGAATAAGCAGAGAATTTTTCTGAGAACCGGGAAAATTACAAAATCAATTATTCCGTCTCCAAGAACTTATAAAATAGACATAATTTGACATCTCCTTGAATCAAGAAATTTTTATTAATCTCGAAACATTGGATTATATGCGACATGGATCGTGAAATTGTGAATGAAGATCAACATATGTTCTCGAGCATCATCTGATGGTTACCTACACAAGTGTAGTGGAGTTTTTCTTGATTAGTTCTACTCTTGTGCCACGGCAAGCCCTCTCTCCTCAAAAAAATACGTAATAATGCATTGGACAATTTAAAATCAGCCGACCTTTCTGGACTTTGGTACTAAACAAGCGGTAAAGCGGCAGAGTGGTAGTGACTGTGGTTACAAACGGGTTTTATGGTGTTTAATTATTACTGTCGTCAAAGTGAAGCTATTTTTTTGTTCTCTTAGGACAAGAAGCTTATAAATTGCAACTTAGTCCTATAAGAACCTTAGCGCTGATTCCGGAGTGACAGGATATTCAGGATGGGTAAGGTTAGGGAGTAGGGGGTGCCTCCTATCGAGATCCATGAGGAAGAATCAGGGCACTACATCTCAAATTCATGTCTCCCCGGAAGAAGGGGAGGCCAGTTCCTCTCCAATCAAAGTAGGCAGGGGGTGGCATATCCTTGTTTAGGGCTAGTAAGAACCTCTGATACTTGGGGAACTAACCCCACAAACTCGCAACATTATCTCCCGCTGTAGACTAGATCTATCGAATTACCACTTGCACCCCAGTATCTCAACATTTACTGATGTGGGACATCCACAAGGTTGTCCCCTGCCCAGATTTAAGTGACACATCGGTTTTTGCTGTGCCAAATGATAGGTTCAACTGGAAGGTATAATAGCAGCCAGTAAGTAATCCTTGATGGGTGAAGTGGGGCTATAAACAGGCAATTAACAGAATTAGATGAACGGCAGAAGAAACATCTATTGTCTAGAATTAGCGGCATCGTGTTGTGCCGCCCTGCAGCTCACGTCTGTCGTGAGTGTCCCCCATATGTACAACACAAACATTAAACTTTAAGTCACCGCTCAATCCAGAGCTCACCGCTTGCCACTCGTATCGCGAAACTAAAATTCTTCTCCGAAATTTATAAAAACACTTCAAGTGAGCAATTCAAGATTTTTTTTCTAGAATTATAAAAAATATACAGGAAAGTGATCCAAGCCGCAAAAGCATATGATGTCTCAGAATCCATTCACTCCCAAAAACGTTTAAAAAACAATTTGGGGCATCATTAACAATAAAACAAAAAGCTCACAAAGAAATTAAAATTGGGGATAAGCTTGTGGAGGATGAAACAGAGATTACCAGTCTGTTCAACGGCTTTTTCGCATCCGTTGCTGGTGGGCAGGGTTCCTCGTCCATCTGAACCCCAAGTACGCCCCTCGTGAAGACAGAGCCCCACATCGTGAAAGGCGTTGGGTCCTGTTGTTGAGGATGAGCTTCACCGAATTATTCAGCAGCTCCCAGTCAAAAAATCAAATGACCTCAATCTAATGTCCCTGTAGCTCATAAAACAATGCTGCAAGCATTTCAGTAAGACCTTTAACTCAATTGGTAAAACTTCATTCCAAACACGAGTAATTCCCTTTTCTCTCCTGAAAAATTTGCCTAAAGTTGTTCCAATTTTTCAAAAAAAAGACGATCAATTTTCAATCAATAACTATCGGCCTGTCTCAATTTTGCCATTATGAGCAAAATTTTCTGAAAAGCTTTTTCTCATAAGAATGCTTAAAGTTTTGGACAAATACAGTCAGCTCTCAAATGAACAATTTGGATTCAGAAAGGGCAAAATTGATGACAGACGCAGTAGTGAGTCTTGTCGATATGATTGTAGAGGGAATAGAATGTCGGAACCACACAATGAGTGTGTTTCTTAGACTTGTCCAAAAGCATTCGACTGTGTTTGACCATAGCATACTGCTCGACAGACTTGGGTCCCATGGCATCAGAGGCGTTGCCCCTTAAATGGCTTTAGCTCATTTCTAAGTCATAGATCCCAAGTTGTCCAAAAATCAAATCAATCTTCAAAACCAATAGAACTGAGGTACGGTGTTCCCCAGGGATCCATTCTCAGTCCTGTGCCTTTCCTGCTTTATGTCAACGACATAGGATCAATCACTTTCTGCATGGAGGACTAGTGCAGTATGCTGATGATACGACTCTCTGTTTTAGTGCAAGATCAAGTGAAGTGTTGGAACAACAGGCCTTTGTTGACATCAATAACTGTGTGTACAATACTTCCAAAGCCTCAATCTCACAACAAACTCGTCAAAATCCAACGTTTTAAATTTCGCTTTGCGCGATTGTAGGCAAACCATTGTGGATCTGCCGTCTTCGTTAGCTGATTCCACAACTTGGGAAGAAGTCCTCTCTCATTCAAAATTGCTAGGAATACACCTTGATCGACGGTTTGACTTGGAATGAAACACATCAATCATGTTTGCGCAAAAATTTCCTCAGGCATTTATGTCTTGAGATTCCGTAGCAAAAATACTGCCCAAGTCAGGTACTGATAACGGCGTATTATGGCTTAATTTACCCCCATTTGTCTTACGGGAGTGGTCCTGTGGGGAGCATGCGCAAGCTCTCAGTTTCAGAGAGCATTCAAACTACAAAAAAGAGCTATTCGAATTAATTGCAGAAATAAAATTCAGGGAGTCGTGCAGACAAGCTTTTAAGGAATTACAGCTGTTAACTCTCCCGTGTCTGTACATTTTAGAAACCACTTTGTTTTGTATATATAAGTGTGCCTTAACCAGAGGCGCGGGACATACATTACGCATGAGACAACGAGGTAGAGAATTACTACGAACTGCAAGCCACAGAACAGTGGTTTTTTGAACACCTGCCCTCAACAGGCAGGTGTTAATTTTATTAACAGACTTCCAAATTCAATAAAAAATTCCCTAACGCCCAAGTGTGTTCAAAAGGCGCCTTAAACACCTCTTGGTGTCACAAGCATTTTATAATGCAGGGGAGTTTTTTAGCATTTAACTGGGAGAACCACCCAATTACACGACTGATTCTGCTGTTTAAAGTGGGATATATTGGCGAAGGATGAAAGGGTGCATAAGTGTAAAATTGTATGTGTAAATGAGAATTTTGTGGCATGAATGTAAGAAATTTTAGATTAAAATTTGTGACGTTTGCTATACATTGTAATATTGTCGCTGCAATAAAAGCTGATTTGATTTGATTTGATTTGACCAGAAGACTCAAAATATTTACAAATTACAAAATATTTATAATCAGATGCTTCCTCTTAATCAATTCTGATTAAAAGTGTATTAATAAAATAGTTTTCAATATAAAGAGTTAGATGAATTTGGTTAACATTGCTTGCAGAAAGAAAAGATTGCCAATACATTGCCAGTAACTGGGTGCAGTTGTCTACAACGCCAGGAACCCAATGGACTGTCTCCAGATATCTCCTAGGGCTTACGTTCCGGGAGACCTGCATTAAGATCAATGCCGTCATCTTCAATGCTCAGAATTGTCCTTTATGTTTCGTACAAGTGGCTCTTGTTCAGGTACTAGTCTTTTGACTTAGTGTAACAAAAGTATTTAAAAATGGATTTATTACTAATATAGAGAGAGAGCTAGTAATAATTTCATGGTGCTCAGCATATACGAATATTGAGTTGTAATTTTTATTGTTGCCTTATTTAAATGTTTTAGTAACTATCAGTGGTTGGTAGAGTTCTGGGCTAAGTTTAGCTTTGTCAAAGCTAAATTAAATTTTACTCGAAATAAAATACCAATATGTTTATAAGAATAAAATATATTATAAAGATGATAAACAAAGAAACTCCCGTTTAGAATCAAAAAATGTTTTTTAATAACATAATGCAACATGAACCCAATTTCCAATACTTTGTTATTGTTGTGATGTAAGTCTAGGTTTAAGTTTACCCCAGATGAAACACAATGGATATAATAAACGATTAAGCCACATATTCATGATTTGCCGGCTATTGGTGGTGGGGTCGGAAGTCCCCAGGTTAAGTGTAATAGAGCTTCTTAGCCCTACCTTCACCTGTTAAAATAAGACATCTTTATTTTACTTTTACTTTTATTCTGCAGTATTTAAGATAGCACACTTTTTAAAATAAAGCCATAAATATACTTTACAAATACAATGAATAAACAATAAATTAGTTTTTAGATTTTTAGCTGTATAGATCAGCTAACAAATACATGCTAAGATATGGTACTCGTGATTTAGTGAAGAAAACATTTAGAGATCTTAACAATTTAAACATTTTTATGGGCAGTAATATTTTTGCACAGTGGTGTTTTGTCACCATTAACCTTTAATAAGAGCCCAAAAAAAATCAAATACGTCAGTATAATACTAGAGTTAGAAATGAAATAAAAACACACCTCATCACAGAATAAATTTGTATGCAAAGAAATCCACTTGCATTGGCATGGAGTTTCTTTATATACAGGGTGTATATTATGTCTGGAAAACACCCAAATATATCCCTTTAATAATTTAAATATAAATTTGAAACCTCTTACAATCGTGATAGAGATTGGGCATCTACTTTTTGGAACAATGTTTTGTTATGTCACACCAACGGGGGGACGTCCTGCCGAGGGTATCGTGAATATTCGTTAATGGAAGCCTATACCTTGTGATACATAATTTTAAAGGTAATAGCTTACTGAATTGAATGCCACAAACCGCATCTCAAAGGAATTATTCTATCAGAAAATAGAGCATTTTTAGTATTGAAAAATTTACTGATGTTCAACAATGTAAATTTTTAACATGGTTCTTGCCACAAAATGTGTTACACTAATTTTTTAGCAATTTTTTTAAATGTTCAATTAAAATAAAATAAACAATTTATTTTTAAGCTGGTTTCATTAGTACAAATTTACCAGTTTTTATTACAATGAATAAAACTTATGAGTCACTTTCTCTGATTACTTATGAATCTGTACTTGGTGTTTTCCAGTCAGCAGGAAGGTTTAAAAGAGACAAAAGGTCACTAGCCTAATGAGAAACATTATTGTGTTATTAATCATCTGGTCTACAGGTTTCAGTTTGTTGAGCATGGAGCTTTCACTAGACAGGTCTAAGCTTGGGAATTACAAATGGACAAAGGTCATATCATTCCTGTCGAGTTAATCAGTGTCCTCTGAAGCATTGCTGTCAACAAGTTATCTAATTACAGTAGTTTCAGTTTTTAATTTGGCATTTTAATGGAATTGGTCTGAAAGAGAACGAATTACTCTGTTGATGATGCGAGGATATGGCGATCGTCAAAAGATCTTATCGGGAAGTTTGTAATTTGCTTAATGACACTTTCCCAACCAGAAAGGAATTCCCATAAGTGTTTTCAACAATATCAAAAAAACTATTGAGCGTTTTGAAATGACAGGGAGTGTACGTAATTCGGCCAAAAAGTCGGGTAGGATACAATCTGGCAACAGATGAAGAACATGCACTAGATGTTTTGCAAACATTTTATTGAAGACCCACATACATCGCTCAGAAAAAAGCCTGCACAGCAACATGATATGCACCCTATGTCTGTGAGTAAGATTTTGAAAATTAATTAAATACAAACCATTTAAAGTTCATTTAGTCCAACAGTTAAGTGAGGATGATGATTACGACAGAAGAGTTGAGTTTTGTGAACTTGTGATGCGCAAATGTGATGACAATAGAGATTTTCTGGACCAACATACTATTTTCTGATGAGGCAACTTTTTTCCTAAATGGCAATGTTAACAGGCACAATTGCCGTTACTGGGCTAGTGAAAACCCACATTGGATTACTGAGTCCCATTCACAGCAACCACAAAAACTGAAAAACTGTACGTATGGTGTGGAATTTTTAGGTAACAAAATTGTTGGACCCTTTTTCATCAATGGAAATTTTAAAATGCCGAACTTTACTACAATATGCTCCAAAATGAAATAATCCCAGCTATTCAAATTGCATCAGGAGAATACTTTTGATAATGTATGGTTTCAGCAGGATGGTGCTCCACCCCATTATGGGAGACAGGTAAGAGAGTATTTGGATTTAAGGTTTCCTCAATAAATGGATTGGCCGAAGAGGAGAAATCGAATGGCCTCCAAGATCTCCGGATTTGTCACCAATCGATTATTTCCTATGGGGTCATTTAAAATCCAATGTTTATAGAAGAAAGCCTCATAATTTGGAAGAACCTAAGAAACAGGATTATAGAGGAGATTGCTTTGATAACTGAAGAAATGTTAGGCAACTCTGTCCGAATCATTTTACACAAGATTGGCTCATATGTCAAACCGTAGAAGGAACACAGTTTCGAAACAATTGCTTTGACACCAAATGCAGGTAAAACGTTTGTTGTAAGACTTTTCTAACAGCATACATTATTTTTTTATTTGTAATAAGAAATCAATAACATAAGTTATTTCCATAATTGTACTGTAATAAAAACTGGCAAATTTTGCTAATAGAACCAGCTTAAAATGAAATTTTTGTTTTATTTAATTGAACATTTAAAAAAATGCTAAAAAATTAGTGTAACACATTTTGTGGCAAGAACCATGTTAAAATTACATTGTTGAACATCAGTAAATTTTTCAATACTAAAAATGCTCTATTTTCTGATAGAATAATTCCCTTGAGATGCGGTTTGTGGCATTCAATTCAGTAAGCTATTACCTTTAAAATTATGTATCACAAGGTATAGGCTTCCATTAAGAATATTCACGATACCCTCGGCAGGACGTCCCCCGTTGGTGTGACATAACAAAAACATTGTTCCAAAAAGTAGTTGCCCAATCTCTAATCACGATTGTAAGAGGTTTCAAATTTATATTTAAATTATTAAAGGATTATATTTGGGTGTTTTCCAGACATAATATACACCCTGTATATATGAAAACCAGATATATTTTCCAACAAAAAAACTCTCAACATTGACATTGCCGGGATGGACCTGGTCTTCCACATTTTCTCTGTATATCTTGTTCTGAGGTCTTTCCTTGCAGTCTACTCAAGACAATACCTGAGTTATCGGAGTAGTTATATAGAACATTGATTGTTATTTATTTTGTACACTATTTTTTTTATCTTTATTCAGGTTAACTTGGTCAAAATATTTTTATGAATGCTTTCCACAACTTTGTGGAGGACTACTCCCCTTCACCCGAATATGATACTCAATGGTCTCAGAGTTAAAGCATGGCAGTGTGATACCACAAAAAGTCCAGGTGTGGCACTACGACAAGAATGCTGCAGATTCTCTACTTAACTGTGCTTAATATGTTGCTAAAGCAAACTATTAGATATATTGTGATTTATTTTATCCACAGAAAGTTAAAGATAAAGTGTGAGGACCGCACGGTGATGAAAGTAACAAACATGTGGTCTCAGAGACAAAGCATGGTAGTGTGATGCCACAACAAGTCCAGGTGTGGCACGACAAGATGCTGCAGATTCTCTACTTAACTGTGCTTAATATGTTACTAGAGAAAACTATTAGATGTAATGTGATTTATTTTATCCACAGAAAGTAAAGATAAAGTGTGAGGACCCGCACGGTGAAAGTACAACATGTGGTCTCAGAGACAAAGCATGGCAGTGTGATGCCACAACAAGTCCAGGTGTGGCACGACGAGATGCTGAGGATTCCCCCTCTGCCCCCAACTACTTAAAACAAACATCTCTCATGTCTCTTATAAGTTGAAGGTAATGACAATTTAATGGTGGCATCTACTGTAGCTCAGATTTATATATGCTGTGATTGTTCTTTTTTGCATTAAGTTATATATTTTCGTGCAAGACTATAACCTAGCAACTTAATTCAAAGTAATAAAATTTATGTATTTTCATGTTGACAATAAGGCTTAACCCTAGAAGTGTGGAACCAGCATATTTTTATGTCGGTCCAGTTTTTCATTAAAAATAATTATTTATCTTCAAGCAATCACCATGTTTTTGGTATCATTGGAATTGTGAGATTCCACTCTACAATTTTTTTATATACTTTTTTTTCTTACTTCAATATTACGGTTGTTGTGAAATGTTTTCTGAAGAAGTCATCATTTGAGTTGAATTTCGCGGGTGGCCGGGTCAAAGAAATACGTCATTTTCAACCAATCACAGCTAGTTACGTATTGCCTGCAAAACAGTGCTGCCATATGTCAATAGACGCGAAATGAAATATTTCTTTCTTCCAGTGCAAACAGAAAGTCATTAGAATGAATAGTTGATTTACTATGAATATTCTAAAAAGGGACAATTCTAAAGTTGTCCAGCATATTTTTATGCTGGTTAGTATAATAACATTCACACAGTTATTTATTGTCAATAAAGAAAATAAAAAAAAAAACAGTGTAAAGTGAAAGAAACGATCTACCGGTACAATCTTTCAGCGGTAAATTTAGTTCAGTAGGTTTCCGGCAGTGCGAAACGAAAGAGATGAATCATGGCGGCGTCGCATCAAGACCAACCCAACCCATCCCTGTCGGCCATTGTCTTGTAACTTGTTGCACCACAGTATATTACGCTTGTGTTCGTTTCCATTTTTTTTCAGGTTGAAATACTCTACTGCATAAAATGCATATGAAATGACAAAAAACATTATAAAAAACAATGTTATTTTGAACTATAATATCTATTGTTTATATATTGTAAAAAAATTTACAATGCAAGGTTTTACAATATTTGACGCACAACATTTATTTTTTACTCAATTTAAAAAATTATTGAGTATTTCTTTCAAACATTATGTGCTAACATAATATAACAAGTAAAAAAAAAAATTGAAAATATGTTTTCATATTTTTTGTTACATTGCAAACCAGATTATTTTTATGAGTAAATTCTTCAACGTGCGACTGTTAACAAAAAATGTCGTAACTCAGTTCCTTCTCAAAGTATTTGAACATATCTTATATTTTATTTTAGCCAAATAAACATACTTACTAAGGGTATACTAAAAAATTACATAACATAAAGTATAGGTGAAAATTTTTAGCTTGTTTCTTCTGAATTTTGTTACAAAATATTTTCATTTTTCAAAAGGTTTTTTTGTAAGTTTTATAATAAAATAACAGTTTATTCTATTGTTGTTTACTTTTAGTGTTTTCAAATAGCATGTATAATTTACAATAGAAAACTATTTTTTATGTAAATATAATAGTCACATTTGGAGGTAAAAAAAAATTAAAAGCCCAAACCCTTGTTAATTTTTGTACATTTTCGCTTTTGTAAAACAAATGGCAAAATTACAATTTTTGTTTAATAGAAATTTTTAATATATTTTCTAATTTGGCATAAAATTCTCTACATTTTATACATTTAACATTTTGACCTTACTGTAATATTTCAATACCTTACAGAGGTCCAAACGTGAAATTTTCATATAAAACTTTTTGCAATTTCTCATTATTTTCATAAAAATATATACTAAACCAAAGAATATCAAAACATTTATTCCTATTTCAAATAGTACAACTTCTGAGAAGAAAAACGATATATAACAATATATGTTTTCTTGATATTAATTAATTTAAAAAAAAAAAACCCTTGCAAACACGTCAAAAATGGACTGATGTTTTATCTTTGGTTAACATGGAAACACTTCTAGGGTTAAAACTTATTATAAACTATTTTATTTGTACTTTATCCCTTATATTTACAATAGATTAATAACTAAATCAAAATTTTATTACACAACGAAAATAACAATTTAAAAGTACAAAGAACCTGAGTAACAGTGGCTTGACTAGTTTGTTTATATTCGCTGACAAATTCACTCAGTTAGAACTTTTGTCAGTAAACCAAGTAAATGTACTGTGAAAAAACGAATGCAATGTTGTTTTAAAATTGTTCAACAACTTTTCCCGAGAGGTAGCAGTACAATGCAGAGCCAGTAGAACCCACCCGAACAAATCTCATACGCCAGTGAAATGAGACATAATATGACAGCTATGCAGTGCCTGTAATTTCATATGCTAGTAGAACTACTAGTGGAAGAAGTCAGGTAGAAAAACTGACCGAGGAGAGGTGTCCATCCCGTGTTTGTGACTTTGGCTGAAGATAGAATCTATATTCTTTCCCTGTTATTAGTGATATTGTTCCTAATTATGTAGATTTTATTTTTTTTGGGATTCCTATGTGAATTTGTAGTTGACAGTTGATTTTTAACGCTAGAAGAGGCAAGGGTTAATAGACTGTTTTCCTCAATTATACTTCCAGTTTTCATATAGTACTTAACTTGTTTTACAAATTTATTTACTCTGTTATTTTCATTCCCAATCATGGTTGCTCATAACACAAACTGTTTCCTGAGTTATACTTCCATTTTCATACAATACTCAACTTGTTTTACATATTTATTTACTCTGTTATTTCATTCCCATTCTCAATCATTGTTACTCATAACACCAATTTAAAAATATTGTCAAACACTTCAGGTAAATCTCTTATCAAGTGAGATGCACCATCATTGAATTCAGTGTTGCTTATATAGAAGTTAAGCTTCATGCAAAATTTCTAATTTATATTTCAGTTGGTTTTTGAGATATCGTGTTGACAGGGTGGCAGACAGAAATCGAAATGTTAGGTTTTTGCTAAATGCTCAGCCAATAATTACTTGCATAATAATTTTTACACTATTCATAATATTTCATTAACTGGTATTTTTTCTCTGGACAAGCTAATTCCAGTGAAACAAAATACAGATGTGGTGAATGCTACAGCCATCCTCGAAGTTCCAGTTGTAATCGGAAACTTTGCCATTGGAAGCGTCTCTGACATACCTTAAACCCTCTGAATCATGATCATGTTATGCTGCCCATTCCATCACCTTATAGAGGTAAGCTTAATGTTTTATGGTTTTTACAAACAGATTTAACATGTTATATTGCATTACCTTTTACTGTAAACTTCCTTTTTAAGATTTCCTGATATCTGTATCTATTTTTAAAAATATGTGAATAGTTTAAAGACAGTGTTCACTTCGGCTGGTACACTGGGCACAGCAAAAACCGATGTGTCACTTAAATCTGGACAACCCTATGAGATATTGAGGAGCAAGAATAGATCGTTAGGTCTAGTTTTACTGTAGGGGATGACTTTTGGAGTTGGTGTGGGTACTCTAAGTGTTAAATGTGATAAAGATACAAGTGCTGTTTTAAATGCTAGAATTGCCACATAGAGGTAAAGAAGCTTGCAATTCTAGTAGTATTTTAAGCTTGTGTAGTAATTTAAATGAAAATATTTATTTGAATCAACAAACCAAATGTTATAGACTCTCTACAACCCAATGTTGACTCAGGCGGAGTAGCTGTGTTCCATCAACACATAAGGGGCCTTGAAATTAGTTGAGTCCTCTAGAGATCACATTGGATGAGTTGAAACTTGATATAGTAGTACTTACAGAGGTTACAGGCTTCACATGGTGGAGGAATAATTTATTATTTTAGCAAAACCATACTTGAAGTTTAATGAAACTATTATAAAGGGGAAACCCCCAAGAATAAGCCAGAATAATTCCTGTAGAACTGAGAAAAATCTTTAATTTTGATAGACAAGAAATATACCAATAATTGCACTAGAAAAATTACCTGTTAGATTTAATACTAGGTAGGTTAGAAAAAAACCAAGAGCAGCCATATTTATGTGAAAATTAAACTTTTCAACAAACAACTCCCAGAGAAAAGACTGGCCTGTACTACAAACGAATTTCTGGTAATAAATAAATCGTGTTTATTGTCATTTTACAAAATGCATTGACAAAGTCATATACATCTACAGCATTTCTACAGCAAAGTCATATATACCTAAGTGGCATAGTCAAACAATATTTCTCTAATACATCAATCAAATCAAAATTCTTTACTCACATGGACATTGAGTACAGTAATGGCGTCGTTATTAAAGATTTGTACATTTCATATCTTAAAATTGTATATACAAATAATAGCTTTAGTTGAAATCAGTCAGTCAAGAAGATATAAATAGGTAATAATTAGAGTTAAAAAGAGATGATGAGGCTAAGTTTATTATATGGTACAGAAATGTTACCATAAATAGTCAGGCATTGAAAAACATTAAAATAATGAGTTTATTCCTCCACAAAAATACAGTTTTAACAACAATCTACATTTCTAGGAATATACAACTGCCACTTCATCCAGTAGTTGTGGCAGCCGCAATAATGGGAAAAGTAATGTTTATTAGCGAGAGTCCAAACTCTTCTTTATAGACTGCTCACTCCCATGCCGTCTGCTAATCACTTTACTTAATCTTATCAATACAAATTGCCTTATTTGACTAATGTACTTTCGATTGATTAGATATTAAAAACCTTGTCTTGTTTACTATATTAAGGAAACGAACATTAAACATTTAACAGCAACAGATAATAAAAATAAATATAACACACATATAACAAATAAATAATATAATAATGAGGTAATAAATAAATACACATACTATCTACAGTTTAACAAAATAAATATAACGACGAGAAAACCAATAAATAAGCTAACAGACAATAAATAATTATACAAGGAGTATTGTTTAAGAAACTGATATTACTATTTTCAAATAACCATTTTTTTCAACTTAATTACTAAACAATTTTATTGTGCTACAGTCTTTAACTTCAGAAGGCAGTTTGATTAAAGTATTTCGGCCCAACATAATTTAAAAGAATGTCTAATCAACGATTTCTTTAAGTTTTATATTAAGTTTCTCGTTCTATATATTAAATGTATTGTGCCTGTATTACCACTTCTTAAATAGAAGAGCCTTAACACCTTAAACACAAAAAGATGTTGTAAAGGTAATATTCTTAGCTGACAGTATAAGGGAAAAGAAACTTTCACGCTTCGTTTTTGTAAAATTACTCTTAAAAAATGGTTCTGAATAACACGTATTTTTGTTATTTTATATTTAAAAGTTCCTTCCCAGCATTGTATCGCATACTGCAGCCTAGAGTCAACTAGTGCAAAATAGTTCCTCAACAGCTTTTCACCACAAATATTAAAAAAAAAATAAAATTTTTCGTAATGATGATTTTAATATTTTAAATAAATAATTAATATGATTTTCCCAAGTTAGTTTTGTATCTAAAAATACTCCAAGATATTTGAAGCTGTCTACTTTCCCTATACTTAGACAGTTGCAATAATTAGTTTTCAGCACAGTTTATGATGTACTTCAACTCAGATTGGAAATGAAAACATCTAAAATTAAAATTTATATATTTAGTTTTGTTAACATTTATTTCCATTTTATTACTATCACACCAGATTCTTAAATTGCCAGGTCTTCTGTTATTTGTCTCCAGAGCGATAAAATATTTTTTTCAGAATAAAACAGAGCAATATCGTCCGCGAACACGCTAGGAACGCCATTAAAATTAGACCCTAAAAGGTCATTAATTAAAACCAAAGACAGGAGTAGCCGACAGGACTAGGAGCCTTGCGGCACCACACTGATTTCACCAGAAAGGTGTTTGGTGAACTAAAAACTAATTTTTAATTTGTTAACTTGTTTGGGTTTTCTTGCCCTGTACGAAAACTATTTAAACCATATTTAAGGGCTATTCACTCTTACTAACTCCCTAGTGGCATGCTAGTTTCAGTAATAGTAATTGTTGTGATTAAACCAATTGGTCCAAAATGCATTTTTTGAAAGTCTTTAAATAAACCGGTGGACTTCTGTTTTCTATCTCATTAAGGATTTGTGTTAAATGCAGTCCGTTATAACCTCAACAAGAGCAATGCCATCGTGTAAGAACTTTCCCTTTCACTAAACCGTTTTAATTGTCTACTGTTAAATGGAAGTAATTTTTTTATTATCAAAATAATTTACTGAGCCGATTTTTCATTTTTTTTTTTATAGTTTTTCGATAAGAAAAGAAAATATTTTGGAGAAAAACTGTACAAATCAAAGCTGATAGGTCTTTAGATATATCTAAGTTTTTTACTAATAGGCTTTTTTTAAAAGTAGGAAAACACACAACACTGCTTTTTAAAATTTTTCGAGGGGTATAATAAACTCACTTCCGAAAATACTTAGATTTTTAATAATGTTAAGACAATTGCTAGCGGAGAAATAATTCTCTGGGCAAGTTGTTTTTTTATTAAAAAAGGTAATTGAAACACTGTCAAAAACCAGAGGATTTTCTTATTTTTTAATAAAGTTGTGATTAATAATTTAAAAATTTCGATTTTTGGGGATTGTTAGGCATAAATAAAATAAAAGAAATCACAACTTTGCTCCTTAAATTTAAAGCAGAGGATTTTCACTGTCGTGAACGGTCAACAACAGGAATGGTACACGAGACCCAAAGTATTTGTTTTATTCTCTTCTTGCAAACTGTTTGTCGGGTCTGAAACAGGTTAGCCCGTGTAAATCTATTTCTATTTCAAACTAACCTACCTACTTTTCATACCCATGGTTCACCACCTTTTAACTTGGTTTTATGGACCCTTTCCACACCATGCCTCCCACTAGTATATATCGTCCATTAACAGTTTTCAATTTGTTTAGCGTTAATATCGGATCTTTTAAGGCGTGTATCTTCTATCTTCATTTAAGCTAACGCTCAAATTACAAAACTTGCTGAATATTGTAATTTGTTTAAAACAAACGATCGTAAGGCACTTTTATTGTAAATTTTTATAAAGTTGTTTTCTGTTCCCTCTTCAAATTTATTTTAATAGTTTATTTTTGTAATCCAAGGACTTATTGATCTTACGGCTTTTGTTTGAGTTTATTACAACACTTAGCCACCCTTAATCTTACAACTACCAACATTGTTTTGCTTAAAAATATCATGAAACATTATTAAAAACAATGTGTTTTACAATCTACCAAAACTTATAACAAACAATTTTCCAGTCTGTAAATTTTGCAATTTGCGAATTATTTAAAACAATATCATAATCTATTATACAAAGCGCTCATTTTAGGAGTTCTCAGGGTGTTTTTAAATTTACAATATTTATCCATTTTCAAACCTAGTAAGCAGTGGGTCTGTTAAAATCTGTGTCCAGAAAAGTTTCTGCTACTTTGAAATATGTATCAATAGTCCCTATCGCCTTATTAAAAAATTGTTGGGTTGGTTGATGCAATGTTTGTTTAGATATTTCTGTTGTGACAAAAATAATGTTGTTGTAACACAAGCATTGTAGGCTAAGCAAAAAAACCCTAGTAGAAGTTTTCCTTCTACGAGTCATATTTTATGTTGGTTACGCAAAACAAGCATCTTTTACTACTTTTCAAACACAAATTCCCCTTGAACATATTTTTATTTTTTTTTTTTTTTTTTTTTATGCACTTGTTTCCAAAAGACCAACAAGCTTTTTTTATACCAGCTGACATAAGAAATTTCTTTATCTTGGTTGTTGTTTGAGACAATTTTCCCCATAAACATTTTTGACGTCCCTCGTTAATCCTGGAACCTCTTTCAAACGCAATGCCTCCTTCAGCAAGCACCAAGACAAGTGGAAAATCACTTGGTGTCTAAAATATGGGACTTTAAGGTGGATGATGGCATAGTACTTACCCCAGCTATCATTTTGGTTTCTCGGGTTTAGTTGAGCCTCAAGTATTGAGGACCGTGTAGTTGCTCCTTGTTGGACAATCACACACTCTCCTCTGAGATCCCATGACATTTCTCTTTCATGGCTGGGCCCTTATTTTGTTCAACAAGCATACTTGTCCCGAGTAAGTGATATGGCTGTTAATAATTGTACACTGCTCTTTACAAGATAAATCACACAAAAATCCAGCACCTTTCTAGCATACCTAACAACACCATCAACCATGAATTTTTTTCCTGCTGATGCAAGGATTTGAATTTTTTCGTGGACAGGCTCACTCTGGCGTGGTGGCTTCCACTCCGTGCTTTGTCTTTTTGATTCTGGACTCATAGATCGTGAAAACCTCTTTTTAATCACGTATTTAATAATATTGTTGAGGAAGTGCTCACCTTCTCTTTTCTTAACATTCCCTGTAGCTCTGTGGACGATTCCTCATACCTTTGGTTTCCTTTGTGTTAAGCTGAACTCAACTCCTTTGGAACCCACTTGCGGATACTTCTAATTTGTTTTTAAAAATTTTTGTTTGGATAATGAATCTGAAGTATAATTTGTTCACATTTAGCATGTACCTGGATTATAAATTGATTTACAAATTAAGGCATTAATAAACAGAATGGAGGGGTTGTATGTTTTTTTTTACAATTGAAACAATTTAACAATACCCACACAACTAAGATTTTGGGTGCAAAATCTCTTATGAATCCTTGACACTGGAATTAAAGAAGAATTTTAAAGAACGCAATCTGCAGATAAAATTTTTCAACCTACGCTGTTTACAGAGCACCAAACTTTCCAGTACAGGATATAATCCAATCAATAACAACACTAAAATGAACACTAAATAACTTGAAATCAGTATTTAAACCAAATTACAATCAATTATAGCAAAATTTAATTTTTATATAAAGATGATACCAACATATACAATAAATGATAATATTGTATGGCACACTGCAGTTTGAGACCATTTTGTCAACCATTAGGACTGACAGAGAAGCAGTATTCTGGTAACAGTTAGATGAAGTCGAGAGCGGGGTAATTTAATCAGCAGCAATCATGTTGGACCAACGTATTATATAACAATAAGCAATGCAACCTAATT
>NW_025783663.1:0-34036 GCF_021130785.1 Homalodisca vitripennis
AATATTATAATTTGTGGAATGGTAGTAGGTGGATAAGTGGATGACGAGGGGTGGGTGATCTTCAGTGATCACTGACGATCTGTGCAGGAAATGAACGAAAAATGAAAATAAACAGTTTGCTTAATTGTTTTTCTTTATCAGAGTTTGTTATAAAATTCCATGGGCTGATGAGACAAAGTGGATTGACTAAATAGATGATTAGAGCTTTCTGTTAAACAGACCTCACTAGATTGATAAACCATATCTCCAAAACACTAGAACACTATTATATCGTATGGAACAGGATTTGTTTTGTTCTTTATGTCACTCTATCGAGCATCCCAAGCTCAATTCTTTCTGTGTTCTGTATAACTTGTCTTATTTTGACAATGTTTCAAAAGAGATCAATTAATTATACACTATCACTTGGTGCAGTTTGGACTGGGAGCGAAAATGGTAAATTAGTTATGTTCTTCAAACAATTTCCAAGAAAACTCTACTTACAGGTTCATACAGTATGTTTCTTATATTTAGGTTTGTTTCTTTTCAGCTTTAACAAGCTATTTTTAAAATTGGATTTATTATATTTAGACCAGACTGGTTCTTTGCCAACAATACCATATAATTTGGCTAACATGGTTGATAAAGATGACAGGGAGCACTCGGGAAACTTACTGAGTAAGTGTAGTAAAAACAATAGTAATTAAGAAGTAAGACAGATCTTGATATTTATGTATTGAAAATTCTGTTTCAGACAATTTGGGTGGTGAAAACTCAGTCCTCAGTGACCTTGTTAAAGGCAGAATTGTCTGACGGCATTAGCCTCCGATCTTTCAGGTGAGTCAAAAAAGTTGTAACATCTTATCAATTATAACTAATAAATATTCTTTAGCTATCAGATTAAGGAATAAGCTTTAGGGTCAGATTAGGAATAATTTAAAAGATCGAGTTCAGTGGAGAATACTATAACAATTGATTATTCTCATATTTAGAACCTCTCCGCACCACTGTTTCTTTCCAACAGTGTATATAACTTTTGTGTGGAAATACTAAAAAATGTAAAAAGTTTTTTTTGGTTAGGGCATGTTGCATAATAATAATGCTATTCATTAAAATTTTATATCCAATTCTATTTTTCCAACATTTAAAATAGTTCTTTTTGTTTTCATTTTGTTTGCTGCCCACCTTGACCATAAGTAATCACAGTTCTGAATACCGTAAAAAAATTTTATTTCTTCAAACTTTTTGATATTCAGTAAAACAATACCCTGTAATGTGATTACCTCTGTTTAGTATAATAGGTAATTAAATATTAACAAATTTTAGTGTATTCTATATTTTTTGTGTTTTTTTTTTGCCATCCAGTAAACCAGTCTGTTCAAGCTTACTCTGATATTTGTAAAAAAAATAAAACAATGTTTTAGTTCTTTTCATTAAAAATGCAATGTAACACACACTGTGGCACACTTTGCACACTCTGAAATGCTATAAAAAATCAGTTTGTGGAAGTTTTTCACTATGTTATATCCGTTAGCTAGCCATACCTGTGGGTTTTTTAAATAAGCTTTATCAAAATATTTCAAATTTTAAGTACTAAAATGAAATCCACTAAGAAACGATGATTTTCAGAGGACAGCAATGGTGTTGTCATGGAGGACAAGACGAGGCCACCAGCAACCCAGTGCCGGGGAAACCGACCACCTCATACTCTCTCGACACGTCTCGGTCAGCCGAAAGAACTGCGGTTGTCAAAAACCTGCGGCCAAGAAGCGACTTGTTTTTTTTTTTCCGACTCATTCAAAGTATTACAGAGCAGCAGAATAGTAACCATGACTACAGCTCCTTGCGTGCAAACAGTATCGGTAGCTCCTACGAAAGCTGAACCGGTTACGCGTATCCTCAGAGTGATGGGTCAAGGCAGTAAACCCCAACCCATCACAGACGGTGGAGTGTACAAGGCTGTTAGTGTAGGCAATGATATTCAACTTATCAGAATTGACAGCTAATTAAATATTGTTTATCTCAAGTGCCAAAGATAGAGACAAATATAATGAAATTAAAATTATAACAAAGAAATAATTGAGAATGAAAATCATTATGTTTTACCAGCTTTTTGTAATATGTATTTATTACAGTAAAAACTTTATTTTGTAAAATCTGATTGATTAGAATTTTTGTTCACGTTTTCTTGAATAATAAAAATAGTGTTTATAACATGGCAAAAAATAAATGCCATAGTTGATTAATATTTGTTTGTTACACTCAACTATATGGGAAAAAGTAAAACATGTATTAGTTATGTATAAACTAATTTAAAGAGAGGATTTTTTTTATTTATGAGATTACCAACCATGGGAAAGTACAATAGTTCAACACAGTGTTTTTGTGATAATGATTACATAAATTATTTATTGTAATTTTAATACAATGTTTTAATTAGTGCGAGAAAGATATTTAAGTTTTTTAAGAAAAATTATAAATTTAATTTTTATGTCTCACTTTTTTAATAGTCGATCCTACTATTTTAATCAGTTCAGTCATTTCAACATATGATTAAATTATGTTTTTACTTTTTTAATTTTGAAGTTGCTTTTTGATAGATTACATTGTTTAATGTTAAATTTGTTTGTTTTATTTTGATGAATAGCTAATAATATATTCCAATTGATTGTTGGACCAAACTAATATTGAAATTATCACAATACTTCTGCTCTTGGCATGGCTTGTGTACTTTTTCATAAACTTCATTACCATCGTTTTGTAATGCTATTGAATAAATTCATAATGTTTAGTTTGTGTAGCGAATGTCATAATAGCAAGTGCTGGCTAAAACACACTCGAGTCTGTTTTAATTAGTATTTCAATGGGTTGTGTAATTCTTCATTGTTTGATATGGGTGTTGGTAAAATTTAGTATAGTTGTATAATTTTGTGCAATAATGTACAAGTCAGCTTGGTTGGTTTAGAATAAGTTGTATACTATAGTTTTAGTCTTTGTAATCATAAAATGCTGGTGTACTTGAGTTTAGATTAACTCACTCAAATATTATTTTTCTCAATCAATTGTTATCCAGTTTACTGACAGGTACAATGTTCTTTTATGTACAAATTAATTTTGTACTTACAGATTGAATAGTTTGCCATTATTTTTTAGCTCTTTGATTATGTGTCACTTACTATGAAATGCCGTATACATGATATTGTAGCTTTCCAGTTAATAATAGATCACCAGTTAAAACTGATTTTCTCTTTCCTTTGCAAACTATCTTTCAATCGTGTATCTGTGTAGTAAATCTGATATCTGTTTGATTTAAATCGACAATTTCCGATATAATACTATTCCAAAAGACTGTTATTAAAATAAATTTTATTTGCATTTAGTTTTATTTTAGTAAGGAAATGTATTTTGTTATTTTAGGTTATAGGCCATCATTACCTGTATTATTGTAATGCCTTTCTTACTTTAAAGGTGTTATTTTGTAAGTGGTGTCTTTATAAGCCATTTGCTCACTTGTATATAAGATACTCCATCCTTGTAGGTTTAAAACTCATCTCTTTCAATATGAAAACAATCCTAGTCACTTTTGTTTTTATTGAAATGTTTTAATAAGAGGTTAGTTTCGCTGTTCGGAATCTTTCTTGACAAGATTTGAAGAGTAAAATTATATACAGTATAGCTTTTATAATAAATTCATTATTATTTGTTACAGATTTATATTATTAGTGTTACTAAATTTTAAAAATTTAAGTATTAAGATGTGTTCCTGAAATAAGAAATAAAAAGTTAGTAACTAGATTGTAACTACTTCTTGCTAATATAGTTACTTATCCGTCTTGTTTGCTAAACACACTTAGCATTCAAGAATTGATCTCAAGGTAATGGTGGTATTAATATTTCATAGTAACAATGTTATTGTGTTGAGATTATTTTATTCTTAAATATGAAATTTTAATGAAAGAATTATGAAAATGCTATAATAATTGTTATTATAGATTGATACATTTTAAAGAGAATTAAAATATTTTACAAGTTGATATGATTTTAATATTTATTACCCACTTAAGTGAAATTTAATATTGTTTTATCAGAAATCAAGACAGGAATCAAATATGCTTTTCCAAGTGTTCTTGTATTCTGAAAACCTCACCTCACTAAACTTGTGTGATGGTTCAAAGTTTTTTTTTTTTCTCTCTTAGGACAAGAAGCTTATAAATTGCACTTAGTCCTGTAAGGACCTTTGCGCTGCTTCCCGGAGAGTGATAGGATATTCAGGATGGGTAAGGTTAGGGAGTAGGGGCCGCCTCCTATCGAGATCCATGAGGAAGAATTAGGGCAACTACATCTCTCCAGTCAAAGTAGGCAGGGGGTGGCTCACCCTTGTTGAGGTTAACAAGAGCCTCTGAGGTAAGGGAACAAACCCCACCAACTCCAACAGCCATCCTCCACAGCAGGCTAGACCTATCGAATTGCCCATGAATCCCAGAATCTCAACATTTGCGGTTAGTGATGTGCCGCTACTGGACATCCATAAGGTTGCCCAGATTGAAGTGGCACATCGGTTTTGCTGTGCCCAGTAGTGGGTTCAACTGGTAGGTATAAACCAGCCAGAAGTGATCCCTGCTGGGTGTGGTTCAAAGTTTGAATAATAATAATAACGCCAGGCACATAAGAGTCTAGACAGTATTAAATTCAATCTTGAACAAAATATGTTTTACAAAAACACCATTTTAGAGGTGCTGGCCGAATTGTGTCAAGAATACGAGTACATGCACTTAGTACACGGGTGGACTGGAAACACACATTGTGAAAGTATTTTTCATTCAACATATGAAGTTCAAGAATGTGCATAGCAATTATATTAACCATTCCCACACCGTAGTTAGATATATTCCAATGATGGACTTTGACCAAAACACATGTATATACGAAATTATACATTGTGTCTCTTGGAAAGTTTTTTAGTTTCACAAAAAGCCTTCGGAATAGCAGGCACACACTCTGTGCTTTATTATGGTTGACTAGGAAGTATTTTTAGATGACCTATATTCCTTGGTAGAGGGAGGGGGTGTCCTTTGTCAAGCTCCATCCCATCTGCTCATGTTTTGTACATCCTACAGAGCCATAACGAAATATATCCATTGTCTGCCCAAATGATAAGATGATAGACATTATCTACGAAAACCTTAGATGAGTAAATGCTCTAATGATTATTAGTGTATGTAATTTTTCTGTTTTATTAGATTTACCATGAATTTGAATTTAGATCAAATTAACAGTATGGTAAATAGTTCCATGGTAATCTGGGCTCCATTGTATATTTTCTGAAACTATCAAGAATGAAGAATAATTGGACTATCTCAGAATCCAATTTTTATTATTCATCACACTTTACCAGGTGCAGTCCCACCACTTAAAAAATGTGTTAATCTTCTTTTTTTTTAATGTTTTATGCCATAATTGTCTCCACTTTCTCTTGAAAAAATAATGTATTACATATATAAGTTTATAGTGAAAATCTATTTTTTTAAATATTTAAAGTACGGGTAAAAGCACTCAAAAATGGCATGCAATATTAAGAAAAAATTACTGCTAGTTCCAGGGTTAAGGCAGGGACCAGAAGTAATTAGCTTTTTACAAATTGAATTTCATTGTAATTAACAGATGTGACGGTCTCTTTGAAAAATTAGGGAGAAGAAAGAAGACAGAAGAACAGGCATATTGAATTAATATGATGGAATGCACCCAAATTGGGTGTCACTACAAGTAGAGAGGGAAATAATTGTACAGTGCATTTTGGTAGCATTGATCACATATAGAGCATTGATGGCATTGGAAACATGTTTTAGTAGAAAGGGTGTAACGTTAAAATGATTATAAAACTTGCACTTTCTATTGTATTCAATGCATACGTGTCTATTTAGTGAAATGAATGATTAAATTAAAAGTACTCCATAATTAAATACAGATTAATTCATTTCAGTTTTGAAGATGTTTGGTTTACTCTACTACTTATTTTTATCATACAGTAAGTTTATTGTAAAGATCTAATAAATTCTATACTTACTGATGGATTCAAATGTGACAAATCCTAATATGTAGATGGATTGTGAGAGTGTTGTAGGGGAAGAGGGGTAACAGCTGCTGACATGCTATATCTTCCCAGTGACTTTCGTCATTTAAAATGACATTAAAGGTTTCAAAATAATATTCACATTTGTTTTTATGTGTATAGTAATGTAAAATAAATAAAAATTCCATACAAATTCACTCATTATCTTATAAAAATACAAACAAATGTAGCAACTATAGGTAAATGTTGTTTGATAATTCAGGAATAATAGGAATAGTAATGGTTGTTCTCTTTCCACCATTTTAATGGGTCTTCTGTCCTTGGTATTACATTTATTAATGTGGTTAGTAAAATTGTGTGACACAAAATAGTAATTCAAATTATTTGCATTGCTAAAACAACACAAATTGTTTAATTAAACCCATTAATAATTAAATTTATATACATTTTAATTATACATCTTGTATTGTACAAAACCTTGGTATTTTCATGATAGCAGAATATGTTATGTTTGCCTTGAGTAGTTTTATCAATCCAGACGCCATACTGACAATTTCTGATTTTTCAGTTGTCTTGTAGGGAGATTCATCTGGTTCAAGATCACTTTCTTTTTGATCAAATTGTGTTTTTTATCTTTATTAAACTCTTACACAAGCTTAGTAGTTGGCCACTCATTACTGGTGGGACAGATACTGCCTGCACCTGACTTGGCCACTCATTACTGGAGGGACAGATACTGCTCGCACCTGGGTTGGCCCATTCATTACTGGAGGGACAGATACTGCCCGCACCTGACTTGGTCACTCATTACTGGTGGGACAGATACTGCCTGCACCTGACTTGGCCACTTATTACTAGTGGGACAGATACTACCCACACTTGACTTCGCCACTCATTACTGGTGGGACAGATACTTGCCTGTACCTGACTTGGTCACTCATTCCTAGTGAAACAGATACTGCTCGCACCTGACTTGGTCACTCATTACTGGTGGGACAGATACTGCCTGCATCTGACTTGGTCGTTCATTACTAGTGGGACAGATACTGCCCGCACCCTGACTTGGTCGTTCATTACTAGTGGGACAGATACTGCCCGCACCTGACTTGGTCGTTCATTACTAGTGGGACAGATACTGCCCGCATCTGACTTGGTCGTTCATTACTAGTGGGACAGATACTGCCCGCACCTGACTTGGTCGTTCATTACTAGTGGGACAGATTACTGCCCGCACCTGACTTGGTCGTTCATTACTAGTGGGACAGATACTGCCCGCACCTGACTTGGTCGTTCATTACTAGTGGGACAGATACTGCCCGCACCTGACTTGGTCGTTCATTACTAGTGGGACAGATACTGCCCGCACCTGACTTGGTCGTTCATTACTAGTGGACAAATACTGTCCTGGCCGACTCCAAAGGATTAATTTTGTTTTATGATAAGTCATTCTGTTACAACAGACCGTCTATGACTTTCTTTTACAGCCAAGAACAGTATTCCTCTTAAACTTTCTTAGCTTATTGATATGATTTCCAGTCTTCTGGAATTGAAACCACTTCACCATGTCAGTTTTAAGTAATGAATGTGGCACAGGATTTACTTGTTCATTGTGGTAGGAGACATTATCCATCAAGACCATACTGATGACTTCAAATTAGAGAATAATGTTTTCTTGAGGCAAATTTTGTAGTTCTGCTTACAAATATTGTAGTAACTACTTTTATAAAACCCAATTTACATGTTTTGCTTTGAGAACATATCTCATTTCACCATCTGCATGCACACAACAGTCACAAACTGCCTCTTTATTTAATTTATAGGTCCATTATTTCCCATTCTACAGTTTACAATAAGTTAGTTTTATCCCGGGAAATTCAAGGCTAGATTTAGGTTTTAAATCACAGGACTCAAGGTTTTAATATAGGTAAATAAGGTTTCAATATAAGTTATGTTGCATTGGTGAAACATGTTGCTCGCGTATTGTCTCTTGTTCTCACTAAAATAATTAATTTAAGTTTTTCTACAGGTTTTGTTTCCTCAGAAATTAAAGTCTAGTATTATTGTCCCTCTTTATAAGAAGAATACTTCCATTAAATTAGACAACCTACGTCCTATTAGTTTGCTTTCTATTTTTTTAAAGATCTTCGAGAAATTAATGAAGATAAGATTAGTTAGTTATTTGAATAAAATAATTTTTTTTAGTGGTAATCAATATGGTTTTAGGAAGGGGTCGTCTACCGAGGATGCACTTGTTAATGTAACGGATATGATTCATTCTAGTTTAAAACGAGGGTAGTAAATCAACGGGATTATTCATTGATTTCCAAAAAGCATTTGACTTGGTCGATCATGACATATTGTTGTTAAAAATGGAGATAGCGGGGTGTGGCCTTGAGCTGGTTCCGCAGCTTCCTCACGGCCTACAATATGGGTTGGTTTGCTTTGGAAGTACTTTTAAATATCTAATAGAGAAATTAAGAGTTGTGCAAAACCATTTTATAAGAATTAGTTTTCTCATAAAAAAAGACGTGACAGTTCTTTCCCAGTTTTTGCTAAACTTAAAATACTACCTTTGCAACATCTATTTGTATTTAAGGTACTTAGGCTATTTTACATTAAAAGTGGTAATTTGGGAACTACGGACTTAAATTACGGTACTAGAAGTATAGACCAGAGAATGTTTCGACTACCAAAAATTAATACATCAATCCTAAAGCAGTCTTTTATGTACAATGGTCCGAAACTATTCAATAAATTACCATATGAGTTGAAAATTGCCGTTAACGATAAGTTTTTTTATAGGAAATTAAAAGAATTTTTACTGACAATAGAGGATTGTTTGTTCTTTTTCAAATAAAATTACTTGTACAAATAAAGAATGAATAAATAAAAATAATAAAAACCATGTAAATAAACGAGGGTTAAATTTTAAGTTTGTTTGTAATGTTATGTAATCTATTATATTATTATTATCTTATTATTGAATTTGAATTATTTTTGTGTACAAAGTTTTATTTTAATTTAATTTAAACTGCTAACAAAGTTTTATTTTTATTTCATGTAGTTTCATTTTCAACAGAGAAACTTATTTTTATGATATATAAAGGAAAAGTAGTTATGTGTAAATAAATAAAACTAATTTAGAGTAAAAGGTACAAGTGGTACTTCAGGAAGATTTTAGTTCAGTTTTAGATTTAGTTTCTGAGTTCAAGTTGGTAGTGTTTTAGATCAATAGTAGTGATAAGACTTATGTGGACGCCACGGAGAGCGTAGCCCGGCTGAAACAATTGAACTTTTATCTGGACACAGATAGGCTAAGATACTTGTAATTTAAGTACTCGCACTGGCCACACTACTTGTAAAAGTGGTCAGTATTTCCAAAGATTGTATTTTGTTAATGACTGTACATATTTGCTGTTTGAAATAGATTCAATTCAATTCTTCTTAAAAACAGCCAAAAATATGTATGGCTCAAGAAACGGAGAGTTGTAAAAACAATCTTAAATATTTTTCTACTAATCAAAATTATAGAAGAGAAAAAACTTTTATACTTATATATGTTACTTCAACCCTGTTTCAAAAGAATGAATATTTTACCAAAATTTATTTCTAGCGTTAAAAATAAACACCGTTTCATAAGAAATACATTTTATGATTAGTTTTTAAAATTATACACAATAGCCATTTGAATAGCTTTAAGGATTTTGTGGGATGGAATTTGAAGCTGATTAAAAAATTATACTTAAATTTAATGCAGCATATGTAAAGTAAAACCACTTACATTAGGTTTCCTTAACTCTTCTCTTTTTAATTTTTTAAATAACTTTTTTTATTATGTAGCTAATATATCTGATGTATATAAGAAATTATTACTTATTTTGAAAAAAAATGCCATTTTAACTACTTTTTAATATAAAACAAACTTTTTTAAACCTCTAGTTTTGCTAGTTACTAAAAGTAAAAAATAATGAAAAGCCATCTACAAAGATTATAGATAGCCTTGTCTTAAAATCTAAAACTATTATTCACGGAAACATAACACTAATCAAGAAACGTGTAGCTAACAGCCAAAGTGACATCGGTCGCAGTAAATGCAGAAGACTAATCTAGCATTTGATGGGAGCTAGCTAGCCGGACAGTAGCGCTACACATTACTTGCAAAACACGCTTCTGACAATAAGTGGATGTGATTAGAACTTAATTTGTCTCTAAAACTCATCGACAGATGGCTGGGTAGTGCATTCAAAGAAATAAGTAGATCACCGTAACATATAGGTTCACATTAATTGAAGATAATTATAAAAACTCAACAGTTATGTTAATATTGTGTCTAGTAACACAGTGACATGACTACTGTGTCATTACTATTCAAAAGATTAAGCTTCGAGAAATACCTCATTTACTTTGTTGTTATACAACAAAAAGTAATACATTATCAATAATATACTTTTTTAATGTATGTATATGCACGCTCCATAATTTTGTCAGCTGCCAAAAGAATATAATATCATAATTCATAGACAAAAAAAAAACTCCCATATATTGATAGTTTGGAACATACCGAAAATAACACTATATTTATGCTTAAAAGTAAAAAAACCAGAATGATGTTATACAATATTAAATATTATCGAAAAATTAATTATTAGTATCACTGATACCCTTGGCACTCAAAGGGTTAAATATTTGACATGCAACACACAAGTTAACTATAAATAATATTTTGACTAAAAAAACACATTGCACAGTGGTTTTCCGGTTCATATTGTGTTGAAAAATTGCCAACATAATTTTAATTCTGTGTGAACTGATAAACTCATGAGAGACATGACATCTTAAGGTACGTCCACACCGAACGCGCAGAGCTGCGCCGCGCTGCGCAAAACATGTGCGCGCCGAGCGGCGCACTTGGTGTGGACGGCGAACCGCGCAGCTTCGCGCACTCGCGAACATCCGCCAACACGATCCGACAGATGGCGGTATTTTGACGAACATCTTTGAAGTTTGTTCGCCCTTGCGCGCTCAGTGTTGACGGGCATTTGCTCAGTTGTTGCTGCGCGTCGTTTCGGCTCGAACTGTCACTACCTGTGTTTGATCAAAATGGCTTTTGAATGGAGTCGTGAATGCATCGAGACTCTGGTGAATGCTTATCGAGTTCGAACGGAGTTATGGGACCCAAAAGACAATAAATACCATATTAAAAATAAAAAAAGTGACGCCTGGCGTGAAATTGCCAGTGAGGTGGGTTGTGGTCATGGAGAGGCGAAATCGAAAATGTCATCCCTGCTCTCATCCTTCCGGCGAGAAAAAGCAAAGGAAAAGAAGACAAAAGATTCCACTGGTGCAGGTGAGTCCGTGCATAATTAATTTTACACTTTCTGTAGCCCCGTCGAAACCCGATGGATACAGGTATATTTTTTTCTTTTAGTCAGTACTACTAACATTTCTAAAGAAATAATTATACCTTTTAACAACTGAATAGGCCCACATTATACATCCTTAACTGTACTTAATTGTTAATGTAAAAACACGTGATTAAATTAGAAATTTCAGATTTTTTGTAATGAGTACATGCAGTTTGCACGAAAGCAGTCTTTTAAAAACCAAATTCTATGATTGATTTGTCAACTATTTCATGCGAGCAAGAAATTGTGACTATTTTTTTAATTAAAAAATACTTTGTTAGGCTACTAAAATTATCTTATTTTTTTACTCATGGGGGAAATAGCCGCAGTACTGACATGACATCGTTTACTTCCAGGACGTGACCAGTTATATGTGAGCACTTGGTTTGCCTACAAGCTATTTGCATTTCTGAAGGAGAAGGATACACCAACCAATACTTTGGACACAGAAAGTGTAAGTATATGTTTATTAATCTAAATGTATACATGTTTTACAATGCAGTAATATTATCATTTGTAGAATGATGTTTCCACTGTTATAGCCTATCGGTGGTGGTGATTTAATCTAAGAATAAAAGTAAACAAATATTGATATGTAATTTTAACTTCATCAATTACGAGTAATATCTACACAATTATCTCTGTATAAACCTTTAACAAAATGAAACAGTTTTAAATGAGACAAAAAGGAAAGGTATTAAAAAATAGCCTATTGGCAATCTCTTTAAGTAGAAACTTAATTATAAAAATAACTTCAATTCTAGATTTAACAATGTTATTTTTTTTATTTTTCACGATCAAAACACATATATAAATGTCTGCAAATGCAAAAATAGTATTTCAAAGGGTATCCGAGCACAATTTACTTGAAATCGCTTAAATTAACATGGGCTGTTATGGCAGTTCGGCTACATACTGTTAACACACGTCACATGATGCACAATTACAAAACATTAACACATATTTCTTGTAGTCTCTAAAAATAACCGGCTTCAAATGCCAATATGATTCATAGTGTAGAGCAACCCTTGGCTGAAAGGTTTTGGTTTAGGTTTATGCGTAACTTTATTGCCACGAGACTTGTCCTGTTGTAACAAAGTACTCCGCAAATTCATTGCGAACTGCCTTTGCAACTTCAGAACTTTTACGGGCTTTCTTTATCATACCACGAAGTGCTGTACCGAGGATTTCTTTTCTCCAGTTCCCCTCAATGACAGTGCCATTCGGTAGCTCGATGTCAAAAGTACCGGGAGGAGTGTAGATGTTCCGGGATGTTTCGCTCCTCCTGAGGAAATTGTGCAAAAAGAGAGTTGTAAGCACCACATCTCTAACCTTTTCTGCCTCCAACAGCATCGGTTTTCTTAAAACTCTGAATACAGCTGAAAGAATCCCAAAACTATTTTCTGTGACTCGCCGAGCTCGTGATAAACGATAGTTGAAAATCCTTTCTTTGGATCCATTTTCTGAGACCCCAGAGTAGGGTTTCAAAACGTTTTCATGCAGAGCAAACGCTTCATCTCCTAAAAAAACGTAAGGAACACGTTTTTCACGCCCTGGAAGTGTCTTTGGTTGCGGTGCGTTCAAAGTTTTCCCCTCAATCTTTTTCCACAATGCACAGTTTTTAAATATACCACCATCAGATATACGTCCCTGAGCACCGACGTCAGCAAACATAAAATTGTAGTTTGCATCCACCAGCGCAAACAGAACGATACTGAAGAAAGACTTGTAATTAATTGTAGTATTCGCTTCCGGTATCCCAAGGTGCTTGGATTTCGATGTGTTTGCCATCTACTGCTGCCAAACAGTGTGGGAAATTCCACGTTTCTTCAAACTCCTTTTCATACTGTAGCCATTCTTGTTGTGAGCTCGGCAGCTGTAACAAATGACATTAAGGTGCTATATAACAGCCGGTGTTATAGTCAGTTATAAGTAAAAAAATTGTTATAGCGAAATTGGTTTTAGATCAATTTTCTTTTTCCCCCAGGTTTTTGTCGAACAGCCTGAAAATGATCCTGATGAAGATGAGGAGGAAGAATCTAATCAATCTGAACCTGTTGTACCATCTGGGAATCAAAGCACGGCAACAGCATCGCCTGCTTTAACATCAAGTCAAAACAGATTTGTACCACCGCAACCCAAAAAGCGAAGGAGAACGGCCATTGACGACCCCCGGCTTGCTCAGGCGTACAAAATCATGGATAATGCGATAAAAACAACTCGTGATGAATGTTCAACATTTGGAGAGCATATTGCGACAAAGCTCCGAAAGTTTAATGACCGTAACCGTAATTATTTGATGCACAAGATTAGTACATTGATATACGAGACAGAAATCGAGGTTGACACTGTTTACACACGTTTCTCCTATGCAACAGAGCGGTGAATCCAGCGCAAGCCGAATGTCTACTCCTAGTCCTTCACCTCAACTTCCATTGCAACAAGTATACAGTCCACCTGCCAACAACCCTATACAAACATTTATAAATGGCTTTGTGGATAACAATTCAGAAGTTTTAACTACTCTGTAATGGCTAGTATTTAAAATGACAATGAACAATAGTTTATAAAATAGGGCTTGTTACAAGTTATCTTTTGGGGGAATCATTATGTAGATTATTTTTAGTTTGTTTAATTCACTTTCGTTAGTTTGTTTTAAAACCATTTTTGAAAATGTTACAAGCATATCGATGGTGTTTTGGCATAAGGCTGTATGCCACAACAGCGTAACTTTTTCAGGAGAGAAGAAATACTGTTTTCAACAAGTTATTGTTAAGATTTAGTTTATAACTTTTAGTCCTAATCTTTTTTTTTATGACTTAAAGATACTCCAAATAATTACAAAAAACCATCATATACAATATTTTTGTAACTTAAAAGTCTATTTTATCAAAAAAATATTAATCAAAGCTTACCGTGGGTTACGCCCTTCTGCTTGTGATTGTATTCATTATGTTGCTACATTCTGTTTGGGTTAAGCAATGTTTCCACCACATTTTCAGAACACAAAATCATTTTATTTATCTATTTTATACAACAATTTTGATTATTACAGAACATCTACATTTTTTAAGCCACTGTGCTTAAATTATACTTTACAAATATTACTTCTAAATTAATGTTTTGTTCTTATAAAACCTCATAAGTGATTACGTCTAGTAGTTAAAAATGTATTGTTATTTTGAAAGGAATTAATTTAATACATTTTATAAACAAATCAATAATTAAGTTTTGACAGTAACACAAAAGTTGGACAACACGGTTTAATGTTCAACAGATGCTCTATCTTCATCTTCCTCATCTGTTTCCTGTAAAACATCAGGAACTTTTGATTTACATGGCATAATTAAATACTCATCATGGTATCTTGACGGTATTATGTCTTTAGTACAAAGATCTTTTTAAATCCTTAAACTTAGCTTCTGCTTGTGGAAGTTTAGTTTGGTAGACGTTTTAGTTTTGGTGTGATGGTATGCTCTTTTGCATTGATACGCCTCTGTCTTTGAGTTTCTAGAGTCTTTTTCGTTGAACCTTTCTTGGATGCCATCCTAAAACACAATGCTAGTAGAATCTTTGTTGAATTCAACCCTTCTACATCTTTGGATACTGATATCAGAGGCACAACTCTGTTTCTTGGAAGGCCAAATATGGTTCTGAAGCTGCTTCCAATCATAAAAGTCCTTAAAGTTTTGCACATCAACTTCATGTGGATTAGGATTGTTTCTGGAGTTAGTTATAATTGTTGCCCACTCTGAAGGTGCCTAAACAGTTTCCTTTTTAACTTCATGCTCAATTGAAGCATGCACAGAATCAACTGGCATCATGGTATGACCTGGCAAAAGGAAAGTAAGTTCCATTTTTTTCAAATGTACACACTGACGTAAACTGAAGTAAAGCATAGCAATAACCTGCCTATTTTTTATTTTGTTCAGGACAAGAATCACAGTACAGAGATAAATGTGTAACATTTTCCCTGGCATCAACCAATTTTATATATTTCCACAACGAACTGCAAATTTCATTGGCACATCTTTTACCGTCACACTCCCCCCATAAAAAACTAAAAAAACAAGGTACTTTGGGATTATACCGACCACACCAGTATGAAGAACACAAAAATAGAAATTTATAGAAACAAACATGATAGAACGAAAAAACAACTCTTCAATTACAAAATTACAAACTTACAAGCATTTCCAGGTATTGTGATCGGTATTGTTGTCGCTGTTATTTTATCTTTCTCGAGAATCCTGATTACGGCAGGCCGCGCGGCATCACGTGATTTGCACGGTACATAATTGCCTTTCCATTTCAATTAAATTTATATTTCTGATTAGCCCCTCTAGAATTTGATATTTTACTGATAGGTACTATCTCGAGGGATGTTTTTTCTTTCGTCGACATCAGCGCGGGGCAGCACCGAAGGTGCTGTCGAAGCCCGCGCTGATGGCCGGAGGCACTCGCATTTTGGGTGGCGGAATGTGATCAAGAATAAAAACAAGTTTTGAGTGTTTTTTTAATAAAGAGTTTAGTTTGGTAAATGTTTGTTTTTGTTAAATTTTTGTGTTTGGAGAAATGTAGAGGTAAAACACGAAAGTACAACAAAGCGATGCACCAGCTGAACGGGCGGCGAGGCTCTGCAATCACGTTATCTACTAGACGCTCGACTTTGACCTCTGTCTGAGGATGGGGAGGGGTTTGCGATAAGACAATTCCTGTTTTATACTGACGAAATAGTCTTCTACGCTAATCTAGTAATCAAGAAGCAAAATGTTAAATAACGATTCATGTCTGGGTGTGGTCGGTATAATCCCAAAGTACCAAAAACAATATGTATTTTTTGTAACACTTTCATAAATAGTAAAGTTCAGGTAAGAGTATTTTCTACTATAATAGAGTAGCATGTTATTTGGTCCATGAGGAGTATTAAGCACTTTTTGTAAGTCAAAGCTAGCGCAAAGGTATCCATCAGTGTTAGATTTTTTCTTGATTGTTTTTAAAGATAGTTTTTATGGTGTCTTTTTCCTTTATGTGATCTGATATTATTCTTTCATCTTCTTCTGTCCTATCTTGGGGAAGTTTGGTGTTATGTTTCTCACAAATGATGAATTTATCCTTTTTTGGCTTATGGAAACCAATATTAAACTGTTTTCTGAAAATGTTTTTAAACACAGATTTGCTTACACCTGTTACACCCTTAGATTTACAATCATTTTGATAAATTTTACACAATTTTGTAAGGTTACTGAAAATTGTAGGAAGGTACTTTTTCTTAGAGCTGGGCCTACAATAATGAGAGGGTACTGCTGGTAACTGTGATATATATTTTATAAACAGACTCCATGTCTACTTCTTTTGTCTTATTTTGTGGTATGTGCTTTCCTCTTTGATCGTCTTTGGCAGTACCAACTATAGCCCTTTTATTTCTGAGAGCTACTAAAACCTTTTTTTTCACCTATACCTAGAGTTGACAAGAAATATGTTTTACACACTCTAAGTTTTTCACAGTTTACTGGTAAAAAATAATTCAGTGCTCTGTTTCTGCGGCTTTCTGTATTTTTATTATAAACACGTTTTTTATCTACTGCATCTACATTGTTAATAATCCAATTATTTTGACCTGTGTAACTGCAGAGATTCCAAAAGTTTGCACAAATACTATTTCTTAACTGTTGAGAGATGTTTTGGTACTTTGGGATTATACCGACCACACCAGTATGAAGAACACAAAAATAGAAATTTATAGAAACAAACATGATAGAACGAAAAAACAACTCTTCAATTACAAAATTACAAACTTACAAGCATTTCCAGGTATTGTGATCGGTATTGTTGTCGCTGTTATCTTATCTTTCTCGAGAATCCTGATTACGGCAGGCCGCGCGGCATCACGTGATTTGCACGGTACATCATTGCCTTTCCATTTCAATTAAATTTATATTTCTGATTAGCCCCTCTAGAATTTGATATTTTACTGATAGGTACTATCTCGAGGGATGTTTTTCTTTCGTCGACATCAGCGCGGGGCAGCACCGAAGGTGCTGTCGAAGCCCGCGCTGATGGCCGGAGGCACTCGCATTTTGGGTGGCGGAATGTGATCAAGAATAAAAACAAGTTTTGAGTGTTTTTTTAATAAAGAGTTTAGTTTGGTAAATGTTTGTTTTTGTTAAATTTTTGTGTTTGGAGAAATGTAGAGGTAAAACACGAAAGTACAACAAAGCGATGCACCAGCTGAACGGGCGGCGAGACTCTGCAATCACGTTATCTACTAGACGCTCGACTTTGACCTCTGTCTGAGGATGGGGAGGTGTTTGCGATAAGACAATTCCTGTTTTATACTGACGAAATAGTCTTCTACGCTAATCTAGTAATCAAGAAGCAAAATGTTTAAATAACGATTCATGTCTGGGTGTGGTCGGTATAATCCCAAAGTACCAAAAACAATATGTATTTTTTGTAACACTTTCATAAATAGTAAAGTTCAGGTAAGAGTATTTTTCTACTATAATAGAGTAGCATGTTATTTGGTCCATGAGGAGTATTAAGCACTTTTTGTAAGTCAAAGCTAGCGCAAAGGTATCCATCAGTGTTAGATTTTTCTTGATTGTTTTTAAAGATAGTTTTTATGGTGTCTTTTTCCTTTATGTGATCTGATATTATTCTTTCATCTTCTTCTGTCCTATCTTGGGGAAGTTTGGTGTTATGTTTCTCACAAATGATGAATTTATCCTTTTTTGGCTTATGGAAACCAATATTAAACTGTTTTCTGAAAATGTTTTTTAAACACAGATTTTGCTTACACCTGTTACACCCTTAGATTTACAATCATTTTGATAAATTTTACACAATTTTGTAAGGTTACTGAAAATTGTAGGAAGGTACTTTTTCTTAGAGCTGGGCCTACAATAATGAGAGGGTACTGCTGGTAACTGTGATATATATTTTATAACAGACTCCATGTCTACTTCTTTTGTCTTATTTTGTGGTATGTGCTTTCCTCTTTGATCGTCTTTGGCAGTACCAACTATAGCCCTTTTATTTCTGAGAGCTACTAAAACCTTTTTTTTCACCTATACCTAGAGTTGACAAGAAATATGTTTTACACACTCTAAGTTTTTCACAGTTTACTGGTAAAAAATAATTCAGTGCTCTGTTTCTGCGGCTTTCTGTATTTTTATTATAAACACGTTTTTTATCTACTGCATCTACATTGTTAATAATCCAATTATTTTGACCTGTGTAACTGCAGAGATTCCAAAAGTTTGCACAAATACTATTTCTTAACTGTTGAGAGATGTTTTGGTACTTTGGGATTATACCGACCACACCAGTATGAAGAACACAAAAATAGAAATTTATAGAAACAAACATGATAGAACGAAAAAACAACTCTTCAATTACAAAATTACAAAACTTACAAGCATTTCCAGGTATTGTGATCGGTATTGTTGTCGCTGTTATCTTATCTTTCTCGAGAATCCTGATTACGGCAGGCCGCGCGGCATCACGTGATTTGCACGGTACATCATTGCCTTTCCATTACAATTCAATTTATATTTCTGATTAGCCCCTCTAGAATTTGATATTTTACTGATAGGTACTATCTCGAGGGATGTTTTTTCTTTCGTCGACATCAGCGCGGGGCAGCACCGAAGGTGCTGTCGAAGCCCGCGCTGATGGCCGGAGGCACTCGCATTTTGGGTGGCGGAATGTGATCAAGAATAAAAACAAGTTTTGAGTGTTTTTTTAATAAAAAGTTTAGTTTGGTAAATGTTTGTTTTTGTTGAATTTTTGTGTTTGGAGAAATGTAGAGGTAAAACACGGAAGTACAACAAAGCGATGCACCAGCTGAACGGGCGGCGAGACTCTGCAATCACGTTATCTACTAGACGCTCGACTTTGACCTCTGTCTGAGGATGGGGAGGTGTTTGCGATAAGACAATTCCTGTTTTATATTGACGAAATATTGTTCTAACGCTAATCTAGTAATCAGTAGAAACGAAATGTGAAATAACGATTCATGTCTGGGTGTGGTCGGTATAATCCCAAAGTACCGATGTTTTTTTACATTGATAAATACAAGTATCTTTACATACATAATCACGTGGCTTTTTAGCAGATTTAACTTCTCCTTTCCTATTCTGATGTTCTTGGCCACTATGTCTTTTAATATCATTTTCATGTCTTTTATTAACTTTCTTAAACCTTTTTCCCTCTTCACCTACAACTGGCTGATCAATTGCAACTGAAGGTATTAAGACCTGCAGGTTTTCAATGCTTTGGGCTTCCGTAGTACTACGTTCAGGTTCATTTATCATGTTTACATCATTAATCTCATCAACTAATTATTCTAACTAAACTATCATTAATTTGTACAACAGGTAAACCTAAGTCTACATTTTCATTTTGGTCTTTTCTTTTATGTTCCATGTTTTAACTGTTGAGCATAAAGTTGTCTTCATTAGGAATTTACTCCCAGTGAATTTGGTTCTTCAAAAATGACTTCTCCAGATATTATTGCAGAGGTTTGGGCTGAAACTTCATTTAAAACAAATTCTTCCCCTTGTAATAATTCTACAACATTATTACTTTGATTAAATGACACACCATTTAAAGTTCCAAATAAACTGTTACCCAAATTTTAATCAGCTAATACTGTACAATTTTCTAGTTCCTCCAACTCATTATCTTGAATAACAACTGGCAAGTCAAGTTCTGCTACTAACGATGATATATGTCCTGATTATTAGGCGAATTATCACAAGATTTATTTATATTATTTTCACTTATTTCTCTGCTTGAAATATGCTCTGACATACTAATCTCTATGTTATTTTCACATGGCAATATTGGTTCGTTATTGAAAGGTCTAGGCCTATTTTCATTACTGATATTGCTGAGGGCAGATTCTTTGAGCATGGATATTATTATCTTGCTTCTAGAAGACATTTTACTTAACTTTCAATAACAATTAACTTTATTAAAGTACACCAATAACACCAACATTTCTATTGCAAAACTAAATAATAAACAAAAAAAACTAATTTAAATTAGCCTAACCTCAAAAATACTGTTTACCACAAACTGTAAATACAAGTAATAAACAAAACACACAGTCACAAAGCATGGCAAATAGATAATGGAAACTGTTTAGAAATATGACGTAAGCCACAATGAAATCAAGGATGCATAGAATACAGTGGTCCAGTTTGTGCTTCAAGTTAACACGACTGTAACATGCCAATAGGCCGTATCACACACATTGTGTTGGTTACGCCTGATACAACACAGTTTCTGTTAGAGATTTCACAAGTCCAAATGGTCGTAACCCACAAACTGTATGGTTACGCCATTTTGCCTAGTTCAATGTGATACAATGTCAGAAGTTTGAATTGGCTTATATCTTTTTAGTGGTTTACGTCCTTTTGGTTAATACGATTTATCAAGCTATGTTGGTTACGCCAATCTTAATTATTGCATTTTTTGTTTTTTGCAGGCATATTTAGGATACGTCCTTTTGCCCAGATGTGCTATTAACCATACTAATTGACAAACAAACGTAAACTCAATTTTAGAAAATTTGAGGGTTACGCCCTTCTGCCAAAACACCATCGATATTAATATTGTTCATTCTAAAACAATCATGTTCCCAAAGTACAGTTTTTTTTATAAAAGTGTTGTAAATTTAAATTTACTGCTTAATAAACTGTATTACTTACTTGTATGTAGTCTCTCAGTGCATTATCCAGAGCCCTGCAAACTTCCATCACAATGTATGAAATACTCTGTTTAGACACTTTAAAAAGGTACATCAAGCTTGTGAAAGAGTCTCCAGTTGCTAAAAAGCGAACAGTTATCGCCAGTCTGTCCTTAGCACTTATAGCTTTTCTATAATTAGTATCCCGTCGAGTGATTTCTGGCCCAATCAAATTTAGAAGATACTCAAAATCTTCAGACGACATGCGGCAAAAATTTTTGAACTGCCCACCAATACGGAGATCATTAAGCATGGATTCCCCTCCATACGATTCCCGACGTCTCAGTATGGGCGTCACCCAATGACGACGTGGTTTTCTCCTTCTTTTTAACAGATCATTATAAATAACAATAAAAACCGAAGCAGCTGTTGCCGGGTCCATTTTCTACATCGGTGTGATTGTGTAGCCCCGCGCAACACGGAATCACAGCCGCGCAACTACGAACATGGCGCTCTGTTCCGCGCAGTTTCGCGCAGCGCAATATGCTTTGCGCAGCTCTGCGCGTTCGGTGTGGACGTACCTTTATGAAGCTGTGTAAGCTTAAGAAATGAGTGCAAAGAGGAATTATTTTATGTAAGTAATACTGTTTAGTTAAACAAATCAGAACTATGAATGATTTATTTATTCCGTTCAAACAGAACGGAAAACAGCAAGATGTATTCTCTTAACTTCATATCAACATAAACCTTATTATACATTTATGTGCTTGTGTACTAGATATAGGATTAAAACCAAGTTTAATTGGTTATGATTAACTTATTTGGTTATATCACTGAGAGAAAACTTCTTTTATCGATAAAAGACAACATTTCCTAGTTTAAAAAATAATCTTCGGTGTTTGTTGGTAGAAAGTCTCAAATTCCACTGTCTAAGTAAGGGGTAATAAAGCAAAAGTAACTCGATTTAACCAAATATTGCTTTTTTATGTCAATATTGTGATACTAAAAAATGAATTTGTGAAAATACAGGAATACACACTAATAAAAATAAACATGTGATTAGCTAATTTATTTACATACAATTACAAAGACTAGTAAAACACTTGATTCAGGCCCTCAACATCTTTTCTCTCGTTGACTCTCCCAACAACCTTCACTTCATTGATGCGAATCATAGTCAGTGGGCTTCTTATGACTGCAACAAACAAATTCAATGATTTTACACATGACCAATTATACAAGATGTTTATTTAAAAGTCTTCACATGTATACAATAATAATCAATTTTTTCTATAGTTTATGACTGGTGTATTCAGTTTTTAAATATTAGGATGCATAGAATGAATATAATGAAGCTAAAAAAGTCCTTGCTGCCAGACAAAAAGAAGATGGAAGATTATCCTTAGATGGATTAGAGATGGCACAATATAAAACCAACCCTTAAAACTTATATGTTGGTTGTCCTCGGACATCACGATTTTGCCGATCCACTCCTACATCAAACAGTATCCAACACTGTAATGACATCACTTTTACTTCATTTTTAATCGGTCTGCAATAGATTGGCACTGTAAACCCACGTCATTCAATCGCATGGCAATTTTCCTTACACATTATTAGTATGTTAGGTTATTTTCCACTTAGCAATGTGTAAGGAGAATCAGGTCCTTCACAAATGGGCCAACCGTTGACCAATCCATTTTCTGTTAGGCCTAGGCCTACGCCATCATCACTTATGGTTACGTTTGACGGTGTTGGAAGAACATCATTGCCATCACTTTATATATTTTTGTAAATACTACAATTACTGTCATTCTCTAACTCAGCAATAGCTTTGTCATCAGAAAGAAAATACACATTCAGTAACAACATATTGATTTACTAATGTGAACGCGCCTGAAAATAAGGTAAGGATACTATATAACAAGAACCAGACCATGACAATCATTCTCCAGCTATTGTCAGTAGTTCCTGAAAGTGCTGTGTGATCACAATACCAACTGAAAACATCGCAGACCAGCTGAAAATGAAGTAAAAATTATGTCATTACAATGTCGGATGGAACGGCAAAATCACAATGTCAGAACGAGTTGTGTTAGTGAAACATTGTACTACTGCAAAACCTGTTGAAAAATCCCGGTCTTGTCTTTTCTTCAGAATATCATGTGAATAGTTAGACTACATACGTTAGTATGTCGCATGTTTAAAAAATGTCATATGATTCTACTCAGTTTGTTTACTAATTTATTTATTCTTTTACCATCTCGTTGCCATCAGGTTACCTATAAGACCAATGTAAAAATGTCCGCTAACATTCAGCCAAATCACATGGAGTGAGACGCACTATCAACAAACCCTGTTGCCTAGAATTGAAGCTTCATGCAAAATTTCAAGTGTATAGGTCAGTTAACTCCCGAGATATGTGGCCAAACAGACAAAAATTTAATGTTCACCATCCTCTTGGTTTGTCTAACATTCAGCCATAAAGTAAGAAACATAGTTTAAATAAATGTTTTAAAATTACCCTTGATGACATACTGATATAAGCCAGTATTTCATTTTGTGCTACCATGTTTATGTCCTACATCATCAAACATGCTATCATGTTTGTATTCTTTTTATCTATTTATTACATGACTTTAATTAATAGAAAAGAATTTAACTTTTGAAATATTACGACTTCGCTATGGATTACTTACAGTTAATTCTTCTATACTGTTTCCGCTTGTGAAACCTGAACTTTGTCTTGACGTGGGACAAGTCCTTGTCTATCACAGTGGGCAGTGACAGACACCAGCTCCGGTGGTAACACTGGACGGCCAATCAGCGTGAAGTCGGAGCCTCCTACCAACATAACCTGCCAACAGAACAATATGAATTCCTAACACTTGAAATAATAAACAACTATATTACATACAACTGCAACTTTGATTATATTTTCAACATTTAACCCTTTTAGTTATATGATTAGAAAACAGTACACTTGTTCAAACGTTTAGGATTTTGGTTCTGATGTTTAGGACCTCTTGCTTTTTAAAGTTCAGATGCAACCAAATTATATGAAAGAATTCAGCATCAACTAATTATGCAACACAGTAAAAATTACATTTGTTATTGATGCATGAGTGTTGTTATACTATGCATCAGAGGACATGGAGCAGGTACTACTATTTAAAATCTAATGCAATTTATTATTTATTTCAATCAGTAAAAATTTAGATTTGCTTTAGAGTTTCCTGTAGTTAAGACTGATAAACAAGTCTGAAATCACAAAGCCCATAATTCCTCTTGCTAATCTATTTTTCCTTTCAATCTTCATTTCCTTTTCAATTTTTTCCAGAAATAGTCAAGTCAGTAAGACGGTGAGGATTTTTAAAGATTGTATTTTTTCTATTAAGAGAATGTCACACACATTGTATCAAACTAAAAAGAATCACCAAAACTTTTAATTTTAAATGGTTGAAATTAGTTTGAAGAAAAACTATAAAAAATGTGGGTCATTACAGTTGTCACACAAATACAAATATATAAAAAGAATTTAGACACTATACATTTTACCATTTTCTAGCACTTTCTCTATAGGATTTCCTAAAAAGAAAACCAGTCTTTTTAGTAATTTGAATAAAACTTTATATTGTAAAAATTAGGATACATAATAAAACAGCTAACTGTAGGGTGTAACCTATGAGGATGGTCTGAAAAGTTACCAACCTCAACATGAAAGATGGCAGTACTCGTAAATAAAAGCTACTGAATTGACTCAGTTGACAGTTACTAACCAAAGTTTCAGCCATTGTGGACGCGCAGTTTTTATGTAACAGTCGTTCGAGTGAATCAATGTGAGTTTTTTTTGTGAAAATGAACAAAACTGAGTATTTCGCTATCATTAAATATTTGTTCTTGAAAGGCAATACATCTTCGCAAATCAAAGGTGAGTTGAATTCTGTGTATGGGGACTCTGCACCATCTTTTACCACAGTGATATTGTGGGCTGCTGAATTTAAACGTGGCCGTAAGAGCTTGGGAGACGATGAACGTTCGGGAAGTCTAAAAACTGCAACAACTGACAAAAACACTTCCAAAGTTCACCTAATGGTGCTAGACAACCACCGATTGAAAGTGAGAAAGATAACAGAGGTTATGGACGTGTAAAAAAAAAGTGTTTAGTCACATATTAAATCAATATTTAGGCAAGAGAAAGCTGTCTGTGTGATGGGTGCCACGTTTACTCATGTTAGGCCAACATTTCCAACGCTCTTTTGGTGCAGTTTAGGCAAAATAAATCCAAATCTTGGTGCTGATTAATTACTGCAGATGAAACTTGGATACACCATTAAAAGCCCGAAACAAAAATATACAGTCCAAAACAGTGGATTGCAAAGGAAGAACCTGCTCCAAAAAAAGCAAAAACAGTTTGTCAGCTGAGAAAGTGATGGACACTGTTTTTAGGGATAGTCATGAAGTTATTTTAATCGATTATCTTCAAAAAGGAAAAACCATTACAGCACACTACGCATCATTACTTGACAAGATGAAGGCAGAACTACGGAAAAACATCCACATTTGCATAAAAAGAAAATCCTGTTTCACCAAGACAACGCACCATCTCACACCTTAGCGGTTTGCCATGGCGAAAATCCATGAATTACAGTTTGAATTGCTTTACAATCCACCTTACTCACCAGATCTAACCCCAAGCAACTTCTTTTTTGTTCCCCCATCTCAAAATTGCGCTCCAAGGACAAAGATTTTCGTAAAATTGAAAAGGCAATTAATTACCTTTGTAACAATTACAAAAAGGTATTTGCAGAGTACTATTTGGGCGAGTTACAAAGAACATCGCTGAGAGAAGTTTGTAGAGTTAGTTACAAGAAGACTATGTTGAAATATATAAAAAAATTTCAGAAATAATGTCATGTACCTTTGTTAAGTCAGAAACTTTTCAGACCACCCTTCTATGTCACCTGAAACGACTTCAATTGAAAACTTTGAGATTACTCTATGAAATAATTTCTATTTACAGGTCTAATGGTTATGGTCCGTAAAGATTCATTTCAGTAAAGTAACGTCCTTCAGTACAATTACAAATTTGTTTAATATTATCAAGATTGATTAATTACACTGTTTCATAGAGTATACTTAACTGAGACAACAAAAACCCTATTGTTACATATTTATAAGAATAAGATGCACAAACCTTTTCAAAATTGATTTCGTCACTAATTGTTGGAGGCCAGGGACCATGGATAATGATTATGTCTTCTTGGGTGACTATAAACTGCTTGCCAGCAACATGAATGACGGCAAACAATCGCCCTTCTTCTCCTCGTGCCAACTGATTGTTCACCAGAGCTATTGTTTCTGTAATTACAAAAAGACTATTTGATTCTAACATTTTTCATTTATATATGATGCAGAGCTATCTGTCATAATTCTTCTGTCCATTTGGAATATAAATTATAACATGAGAAGTAGAAAGTGAATAAACTTGTTATTTTACGGCCAAAAATTTCACAGGTGGTAGGTGAAACATAGTCTTGTCTATTTAAAGGCATATTCGTAAAAAAGATACAACATTTTTTTAAGAACAAAGGAAATGTCATTATCCAGAGTTGGCTCCATTGAATCATGAAAGAATAAAATCTTAACAGGATAACCTCAGATAAAGATTACACAGGATGTCTAACAATCCTTTGTCCGATATTTTAGTATATGGATAAAATAAAAGTAAACCTAAAATGAGTGTTTTCTTTCTCAAAAACACTTTCAGTATTCCCTCTGGCTGATCTTTTTACAAAAACCTAACTTTGTAATTACCCAATACATTTCAACCTTTTCAATAATAAAGGCTATAGCAAACAATTCAAGTTGAGCTCACTTTACAAATTACATAGTGTGGTGGCCACTAAAATTTCTCACAATACAACAATTTAAAAGAAACCATCTTACAAAACATGTTTTTTCAGTAAATTTACCACAGTATCAAGTTATTTTTGCTTCTTAAAATTGGACTATTTATAAGGAAATTGTAACAATATATATGTTCAACTAGGGTCACCATATTTTGGATGAATGATAAAATATCCAATAATACAACAATTACAAATAACACTTTATCTGTATTTAATTTTTAAAGAATTACAGTTATTAGTTTACACGTTGCATCTAACACCTTTTACTCATCATCATATGTCATCATAGTCCACCTGACTCATTGGACAACTAAACTGTTTTTTCCTGCTCAGAGGGTTCTGCGGACATAAGCAAATCATCATATATACAACCGCCATTGGATCTAAATTTATTGTTAGGCTACTTAAATAATGTGATATACCGAATAGTGAGTTCAGAGGACGTTGCTTGTTTTTTCTACATGCTTGGTTTTCTTTTTATTTGTCCCGTTTTGTAAAATATTTAATCGTTGTTGTTGTTGTTGTTTTTTTTTTTTTTTTTTTGTATAAAATGTGCAAAATAACATGTTTTCTAACAACATAATAAATATTATAGCTTTTTCATTGAACCTCAAAAACCTCTCCACTGGTAATGGCTATGGTTGAAACAAACAGTAAGAATTACTCATGAATTAGAAGCTACATCCAGTATCCAAGTAGGTAGTGAACGTCGACACCACCATTCCAGTCAGGTTTCCAAAACAAAACATCAGCATACTGACAGAATAATATTGAGAAGCCACTGGAATTATAAAGCGACTACGAGTTCAAGCAATAAAATGTAATGGTTACAGATGAAATCCCTCATGCTAGCCTGAATCAGGAGCACATCTATCTTGCAACTGAACTGTCAAGGTCCTACATGAATTAACAATGAAAATGTATTTATTACAGAGCTGATTAAACTTAAAACCGGTTTATGGAATAAGTAGATTTACTTTGGTTGGTTTCAAATCTCAATCGTACAGGATGTAAGAAAGAGAGGTTAAGTAGGAGCCTCCCATGAACATTTTTCACCTTTAGTATACTCGTTATCCTCTTGTCTTGTGTCCTTAACTTCTTCTTGTTTAAGAGGTATGCCATAATCCTTAACGTTTGTCCTTAAGTGAGCTTTTTGGAGCCAGGAAATGTTTGTTTTCTCAATTATTGGCACTGAAAAATAAAAACAGTTTTCATATTAAAAACCATATATAAATTGCATAGATACACAAATTATTTTTCCTATCTATAAAATAATCTTAAACACACTTGTAAATTAATGTTTTGTAGATGTAGGCTATGTGTTTAGTTTAAATAATTTTTATCCTAAATATTGTTGGCATGCATCTTCTTAGAGTAGAGCCTTGTCGTTTGATTAAAAGCTGGCTGTGTTGGAGGGCATCGTTGTTGCAGCCCATAAGAACAATATTATAATTCAAAACACATTTTCAACCTTCTGTTTATAGTTTATAGAATTATAGGAGATGTCCTCATGTTAAAGATAAGGTTTATAACTCACCCAAAAGTTTCTTAGTTTTATTAATATTTTTAATGGTTATTCAGAACAAATCTCCAACTTACGTACTTCATCATTTAAATAATTCCAAAAGTATAACCACTTTATAAGAAAAACTAAGAAGCGTTTGGAAGCTTATTAGTCGTACCTTTAAAATAAGACATCTCCAATAATGCTACAATAAAACACAAACGTGTTAGAGTGTAATGCGTGAGCTGTAGAGAAATGAATTTGACTTTTCCTCCATGAAAAACAATATTAAAATCTCATGCACTTTTATGTCCTTATTTTTTTATTATAACATTATGGGAGACGTCTCATTTTAAACATATGACTAATAAACTCCAAAATGATTTTTCAGTTAAAAAAAATTAAAATTTAAAAATATTGAAAAAACTAAAAAGGTTGTAGATGCGTATTAATGATATTTTTAAGGTAAGATGTCTCTCAAATTGTATTACTACAACTAAGGTTACATAGATGCATGAGGTGTAATATTGTTCTTATGGGGCTATAATCAAGCCCATCTTACTAGTGGGCTTTAAAGAATGTTACAAAGCTATTGACAGCTACCAGATAATACAAAATCACAATCTAATACAACTCGAATAAACTTGTCAAGTACAAAGAAAATGTAAGTTTTATAGCTTAAAAAATCATTTATTATGAAGCTTTGGAATAAACAATGAATATAATATATAGGCTACAGTACCGGTAACTTAGATACCTGGCAGTCGGAAAAAGTCCATAATGGCAGAACCATTTTTTTGCCACATTGCAAGCTATATTTTTAAAAAAATCGTAAAAATATAGTTTTTCATACTACTATTTTTAGAGAAAGTCTGATAATCTTGTAAATTAATGTTTATTTTTAAGCTTAATATGGATTTATTTCCGGTAAAAAAAATATTTTTTATAATTAATAAATTAAACTAATACTTCTAGTTTCAAACAAAATAATAATAACAAATGTTTACATTAAATTTATTATATACAATATATTAATATTAAGTAAAAAATGTTGACAACAAATTATAAAAAAATGTAGTAATTTCTTCAATTGCTACCTAACAAACAAAATCTCAAATGAGACATTTTTGAACTACCAAAATTGTATTTTTCATAACAAAAGATTTAAGCAAAAATATTTTCTAATATACCATTATTTATTTATCAAAGATGATAAAATATAAAGAGTTTACAAATATAAACACAATTGTATAACTTTGAAATGACAGTATTAAAGTATTATTTTTTTTATTTAATTAATATTTCCTAATGTGCATTGTCATGATGAGCAAGTATGATTTTGCTTTAAAAATACATATTTTTTTTTTTTTTTTTTTTTTTTTTTTTTCCTTTGGGATATTGGGGTGGATTCCTAGATCCTCACACGTCAACCTGAGCTTATTGTGTGCCCCTTTGATGTTAGAGGGGTAAGCCTATCTTCGTGCCCTTAATTAGGCTAAGAAGCTTTTCCCCGATACTAGCATCTGGTTCGTCGCCTGGCTGTTTATCACCGAAAAGAGCCCTTCTCCTTGCTCCCAGTCTCTCACAGTCCAGTATTATGTGTTTTGCAGTCTCTTCAGACTTATTGCAGAGTCTACACTCCGAGTCCTCATTTCGTAAACCTAGAGTGTTTAGGTGTTTCCTGAAGTGGCCGTGTCCAGTGATCAAGGCAATCACTTTGCTTAACCCGATCCCTCTCCCCAGCCCCATCAGCCATCTGGTGAATCCGGAGCTAGAATCGGCAAGCAGTCCTTTTGCCGATTACTTGTCCTTGGTGTGACTCTGCCACCGCAAGCGGTGTGTCTTCCTGGACCATTTGTTTATACTTTGATAAGCGGCTGACTTGCTTATACCACAACTCGGTTCTGGACCGGTGTAATGGCATGCTTGCTTCCGCTTTTGGCAAGCCTGTCGGCGCATTTCGTTGCCACCTATGCCCTGTGTGGCCCGGTACCCAACCAAAGACGCACACAGTTGCGTGATCCAAGCTTGCAGAGAGTGTTAAAGCACTCCCACACAAGCTTGGATGAAAATGCTGTTGGAGTCAAGAGCTTTAAGAGCTGCCTGACTGTCCTGACATTATACAGATGTTCATTTCCTGGTACCTTCTGGTGAGGCCTAGGTTGGCACAGGCTAGGATACCATAGATTTCGGCTTGAAATATGGGAGCAGTTCCGACCCAAACTGCCGCTAAGGGCAGTTCTAGGGGATTGACTAAACACTCCATATCCAGTTCTACCCTTAATAAGCGAGCCATCCGTGTACCAGACAAAGCTCTTTCTTATTGTTGGGATGTTATCTTGCGATTTCCACTCATCTCTGGAGTAGAAGTCAACAGAGAATGGCTTATTGAATACGAACTCCGTTCTCATTGTGTCGGAGACCATTTCGAGAATAGCGCTTTGGGTTTACAGCTTCAGTGATGGCGCCATGGCTCGCGTTAGACGCGCCATTCCTCCACAAGCCAGCAACCATCAGCCGATAAGCTGACTTACGCGCTTCAGCTTTTATATGAACATCAAGAGGTAGAAGTCCTAAAGCCACCTCGAGGGTCGCTGAGGGACTGCTCCTGAATGCTCCGGTTACAAAGATTGTGCCAAGCCTTTGTAAGCTTTCAAGCTTGGCTTTGGCAGTTACCTGATTCACCTTTGTCCACCAGACTAATGAAATAGATTTGCACATAGATTATTGATTGATTTGAAAAATTAATATAAAAATATTCATTTTTATACATAGGATAGAAATATAATTCTACAAGCACTTTGTATGTTGATAAATTATAACACCAATTTTAATTATTGCATTAAGACGTGAAATAACTAGGGGTTAAATATCCATATTGGAAAACCCCCTTGTTAAAAAATTTTTTACCAGACAGAATCAATTTTTTTATTAATTACAATCATATTTTAATTGGATACTACAAAGGCTTATTTATGGTAACAACAAATTTCTTATCTTAAAAGTGCTAGTATTGTTTAACATAAAATTATTTTACCATATCATTCCTCATACCATTCTATTCAATTTGCTATTTTTTCCGAAGAACATTAACTAAGTATATCTAAAGGACAGTTGAGTCCTCAACTCTAAATCTTAATCAGATTTCATACTCATACAGTGTTTTCTTGCGTATGCCAATCGGGTTTCAGAGCTTAATCGTGCATGCTTATTTTTAATAAGCAACTATATGCACTATAATAATTTATAATTGTATTATACAGTATAACTTTATTCTATTATTTCTATTATATACCAAATGTTTCTGATAATATTCAAAGGGGTGATAGGTCAGCCAATTACTTGTGTAATAAACTAAACACAATTGTAATAAACATAACTTGGTTTCCAAGAAGTACATTAACATATACAAACAAGCTATTCGTCATTAATATTTCACACTGCTTTGAAATTAGAACTTCTTCAACTATATTTTTCACTGAACTCACACAAACTACATTGCCATCCTCAACAATTACCCTTAAAACCTAGAAGTTAAAGCCCGGCCCTTTAAAGATAGAGGTAGCCTGTTTTTTACATCAACTAATTATATTCTTAACATTAGCTTCAATGGAGTCGAACTTAAAAATAATGAGCATTTGCAGCACTTGAGTGTAATTTTAGACCAATCTCTCACATTTAAAGCCCACATTAAAATCACACCAGTAAAAGTGAGAATGAGATTTAATATACAGCACATTGCCGAATTGTCTTGGAAGCCATCCACAAGTTCTGCAAACTTCTAACTTGGCTCTGGTATATCCCACTACCGAACATTGTGCTTATATGTGGCTGAACAGTGCTCATGTACGAGAGGTTCACATACAGCTTAACACTTCACAAAGACAATAAGTAGCACCCTCATGGAAACTCCCCTTTCTTGGCTCCCAGTGCTATGTAATATAGCTCCACCTGAGATTCGGCGTAGACGTATTACTCAGAGGGTATATTAAAATTTATATCCCACAATTTTCCATTATGTAAGATTTCCTACCTTGCGAGAGTTGAGAAACCCTCCTTTGCACTCAGCTTCCCAGTTGATTGAAAATGAGTTTGTGTCTGAAACCAGCTGGATGACATCCTGGGAAAGCTTTGAAGGTTTTTACTTAGTTTCAGACCCAACCAACACAGTCAATGAGATGAACTTTTCTTGGAAAGAGTGGATGTTACTGAATCGATCTCAGGCAGATGCAACTTGTGGAAATATATATCCGGGTTATGTCAGAAGACCCAACAAGTAGTTGTAGCAGCTGGACTTAGCTTTGTGATGAAGATAAGATTTTATATAACCTTTAGATACGATGCAAGTACTCTGTCTACTGAAGTAATCACGGTTGGAGAATATGTTCAATGAAAACGAGCACTGCTCATGGAAAACTGTAGTTAACTCAGTAAAATCTGGGGAAATTAAAAAAAAGAAACAAAAATAAAATTTTAAAAATCGTAAAAAACATAAGAAAAAGTTACATCAAACAATCTACCATTTGTGTGCCAGATTAACAAGAACCAGAAGAATTGCAGATGCTGTAATGCATTTTGGATGCTTTAAATACTGTCTAGACTTCTGTGTGCATATCCAGTCAGTGTTCGATTGACTAGTAAAACTGAGCACTTGTCACTAGTCTACACTGTCACAGTCTATCCAAACTTTACTGACTGTAACAACATGAGACAGCGGACCAGGTATCAATTTCCTGTTAGGACTGCGCGTTTTCTGTTATATTTATAATACGTGCATACGTATAGCCAATTACAAATAGTAGATAGGAGCTGAGCGGTCTCCTTCCTCGCAGCCCACAAGAACATCCACTTCCTTTCGGGAGGCATAAAAACATTGAACCAAATCCATACATAATGATGTTGTAATTTTCACAGTAAGTGAAAATGAAGTCTTGTATCATTATTTAATATCAATGTAATGTGTTTTAGGTTCTCGAGTGAGGAAAATCCACTATTCTTAGCTACCCTGTTTCAACTATGGAATTGTCTGCAGGTAAGGAACAACTAACTTTAAACAAGCTATGGCAACAGTCGGCAACCATCTTTAAATCTTGCCATTTTTGATCTCAGGTAGAACTTTTTCAAACAGGAAAGGGGTTCATGGCCCAGAATTATTTTTAACTACCTATTTTAAAAAGGAATGTAGAATGTGCAATTTGTTTTATAAAGATCTTCCTTCATTTGTTTAGGAGTTATAAAAACTTCGAAACTCTAACTGGCGGACTTTAACAGGGTTAAAAATAGCCTAAAAGCACTTTAATGTTCATCAAAATAAATGTGAAGTTGATAAACCCAATTATAGCTCAAAAATTATCAAAACATTGTGTTTTAAAATTTTGTATTTATATTATTCAGCACAAAGCTACATTCAATGTTTTTATTACCCCGTCTTAAAAACAAACTTGAACAAAATAGTTAAACATGGGATAA